>NC_045176.1:8855103-8907603 GCF_900700415.2 Clupea harengus
CTGCATCATGGGATGTGAGGGATGGATTTGTTTGGATACAATAATCAGCTCTTGCCCCATTGAAGACCCCCAGAAGCCCATCTCCTGCCTCTAAATTGGTCCATGTTCTGTTCTTCTTCATGCTAGACATGACACATGACACATGACAGTCTTCAGTCTCCTTGAGTCATTCCTATCCTTTCCAGCACTATGAGTGTGTTTACATGGACATTAGTATGCTTATCCCAATTATGATGCTTATCCTGGCTGGCTTAGCTTATCCAACTATGGCTTATAGCAGCGCTGTGCTACTATTTGTTCATCATATTGATCATATGTCATATCATATCATATATATATATATATACTGTATGTATATATATACAGTATGTATATATATACAAGAAAAAAACAAGAAAAACTCACTGAGGCCATTTAAACAACAGAAGATTATTTCAAGAAGATGGACATTAAATTCTATCCTTCCAAGAGAGGACCTTGCAACTGCACCCTGTCCCTCAGTAAGCTACAGTTTCCCCTAATTACACACTTTTTGTGAACAGACTCAGCCGTGACCTCTTTTGTTTGACTACTACATCACCAAGGTAACAGAGAAAAAGTGCTCTGAGGTATTCACTCTAGTACTCAAGACGGGATGAGCCATTAGCCACTTATACCTCCAGCATGACTCGTCTGAACTGAACAGTTTGTTTCCAAGGGAAACACAAAACTACGAAAAGTCTCTATCTATCTCTCTCTCTCACACAAACACACACACACACTCACACTGACCGATCAAAAATAAAAATAAAAATAAAATAATTTTCTACAAGGACCATTTTTCTCTGAGACAGACGACGGAGACTCATCGGCCTCCCTGTTTTCCCCCGTGTGCCATCGCTCAGAGGACCGTCACCACGGCTGTAAACACACACATCCCACCGGGGAGTTGTGTGAGGAAGACAAAAGACTGTTTAGAAACTCTGCGATGCTCTCTAAAGGGTTTTCAACGTGTGGTTTCACTGAGTCGCAGCCATCAATAAGCATGGGTGAGGAATGTTTACGGTCTGATGGTGTATTTTAGAGACATCTCCCAGGACAGCGTGGGGCATATCTTTCTAATTGGTCTGATTGGACTATTTTGTATACAGAAGGAGGGAGGAGGAAAAGTCATTCACTACCGTACCAATGAACTCTGTGCCACACCAGATTACAACACACTACAGCTGCACACGAATACTACGGCCGACATGTTAGGTGCACAACAGCCTGTTGGGCTTTGGCCGCCGTGGTTTGGAGATTACAGGAATCAAAGTGCAGGAAATGAAGTGAATGCACCTTTTAAGGCAGCATCCACAGCCCCGGGGAGTGTTTAGGCAGGTTAGCTAGATCACAGGTTTCAGCTCCAAACATGGAGCCACCTCCACTTACACAGTGTAGCTACAGGATGGCATCTTCAGGAAAAAACAGTTTAATGTCAACGCAAAACACACCTCTAAGACGCAAGATGCATATGAAGATGTCTGCCACTTGAAAAGTTAATATTATTAAGTTAACAAGTCTCACTGATGGGGCATCCCACAAGTGCACTGCAAAATTCTTGCTCTCAGCAAGCATGTTCATGTATTGTAGATGAGACTCTATAATACACATTACTTAGACACTGGCCACACACACACACACACACACACACACACACACACACACACACACACCACACACACACACACACACACACACACACACACACACACACACACACACACACACACACACACACACACACACACACACACACACACACACACACACACACACACACACACACACACACACAGACACACTTTGCCAACAGTGTGGCACAAAGACACCAATAGTACAGTATTTGCACCATGGACATAAACGTGCAATCCTCCACAAACGCTGCCTGAAGCCTTTCATCTGGAACTCTCACACGAGAGAGGCACCCTTCTTGTTCAACTTGGGAGGGCTCAGTGAACAGCACAGCACTGCACAATACTGCACAGCACAGCACAGCACAGCACAGCACAGCACAGCACAGCACAGCACAGCACAGCACAGAGGCCAAAGATGGGAGACACAAATTAAGTCTGCCATCTCAGAAAACTGGGTTATTTACCTAGTCTTGCTTACCCCGTGGCATGCTTTTGTGTCAGTCATCGTGGCTTACTGTTCTCCGTATTCGGAGGCCTGTGTGTATCCCACCAGCACATGTTCTAGGCAGTTCCTGCTGTCATGCCCCTCTGAGGCTCAGGAATAAAATGCCTTTAATTGGAAGGCAGTTATTTTCAGGCCCTGTTTCCCCTCCTGCCTGTGCCCGACACACAGAGGGTCTCTTCGGCCCACAGTGGGCTCATCACGGGGGCATCAGGCAGAGCGGGCACTGGGGAACGGAGAGCTCTGGGCTGCACTGCACCTGGCCCGCGGAGGTCGTGGCTCATCATAGGGGAGGCGTGCCGACAGGACACGAGCGGAAGTGAAGCGCAGGAGGTTACCGTCTCAGTCACTATCTCCTGTAAGATCTTCCATCTTCTAAGACTAACCAGTCTTTGCGGCAGGGCCAAGCGGACGCAAATAAGGTACTGTGTGTACAACCAAAAGTACCATTTGCTGTCCCAACGGCAGCGAAGTACAAGACCATACAGTGTGCTCTGCCGCTTTCAACAATGTCTCCCCAAATACTGCACATGTCCAGATGCTGTATGATATCTACGCTGTTGTGCAAGTATAATTCACACGGGGTGTTTGTTGTTTGTGATCTTCACCAAAAACATACAGGTTAAGACATCTCCCAAGACACGTAGTCTCAGAAACATCAGTGTCCCTATGGAGATCCTAAGGTAGTGAACCCTACGTGTCCCTATGAATTGATAGTTGAGAGACCCTAGCATTGCATTTCCAAAGCAAACTTCGTGATTTATTTGTTTTATATCAGCCCAAAGATGGGAATTTCAGCCATATTTCAAGATCAAGCACATTCTACTCAAATAATTAATGGTAGAAGGTACACACATTATATAAATTATATAAAAGTAGTAATACATGTTTCACCAACTCAGAAATGAAGATCTACTAAATGGATAGGATAACCTCATTAGGTCAGTGAGTCTAATTGTTCAAAGCAAAACAGAAGTCTAGTCTTGTGAATCAGGTTTGTGCCATTTAAGTAATTGGCTCTGAATAACATTACTGCCCAATTGTAGAGTTCTGTCCTGTGCTTCATCAGCTATTTAAAAGATCTGTGGAATTTAGCCAACACAACTTACGATAAAAATAATTTATTTCAGGCCATGAGTATGAGTAATCACAAGCTAACTTATTTCCTCGCTTGGATTTGAATGCAACTACATTTCCTCAATGTGTGATTCTCAGGAAGGTCCTTTTTCTTCTCCTGAAAACTCCCAGTAATACATTATAGCTTGTCTCAGCCAGTTATCAGGAAATTAGATTTTCTGTGGTTAATTTGGTTTGCCTTTCCCTGGGTTCCACGTGCACAAACACACACACACACACACACACGCACGCACACACACACACACACACGCGCACACACACACACACACACACGCACACGCACACACACACGCACACGCACACACACACACACACATGTCTGTGTTTTGTGGGAGTGTACGTATGCCTGTTTGTGAGTACCTATCAGCAGATAGAAGTTGAGTGAGTAGGGGTTCCTGCAATGCTTATGGTTTATTGATTTTAACCCACGCTCAGTACAGCGACAGAGACAGATAGCCACACACTGTCTGGGGGAAGTTGGGGTTTACCATCAGTGTGAAATGAGTGGACAGAGACGGGCCCAGAAGAGAGAAGCATTTAGAATCATAGCAGCCCTTCGTCTTTCTTCTCCATTAGCTCTGATAATAAAAACGTCAGCCTACTTACCTACCATGGAGATAAAATACAGTATTCATTATCTCCTCTGGGCAGCCATGCAATACTGATGTGTCATGGTCAAAAATAGGCCATGTGTGTGTGTGTGTGTCTGTGTGTGTGTGTGTGTGTGTGTGTGTGTGTGTGTGTGTGTGTGTGTGTGTGTGTGTGCGTGTGTGTGCGTGTGAGTGTGTGTGTGCATGCCCAGGTGTGTTTTCCTATGCTGAGGAGTGCCCTGACATGTTCTGTAGGTTGCGGTAAGGTGATCCTCACAAAGTAACATGACATTAAATGTAACACATTATGTAACAAGAGGAATAAACCCAACTGTATTCTCTACACGCCTCCTGCTAAGACTTAGTATAGTATAGTATGCACTATGCAGGTCCCTTCACTGTGGTTAAATGTAGTGAAAAGGCAAGCAGGCTGAAACCTCTAGGGTCGAATCTAATACAAAATAAGTAATACATCACAGACAACACCTGCTGCTGGCAACAGTGCTGTTAAAATGGAAGGTATTGCAACTACTGTATAATACTGTTGGAATTGGGCCATGGACAAATTACATTTTGGAAAGGATTTAAAAAAAAAAAAAGGTGGACAATGTAATATGGTACATTCATGGGTCTTCAGGTCCCATGAAGGTCCCATTTGTGCAGGCCAGGGGACATGGGTTACAAATTTAACCAATTCCTCTCTTAACTTATATTGACAGATTTAGTCAATGACTGGTCCTGGTCACAAGGTTTAGTGACTGTTCTCCTTTGTTTAGCAAGCTTTAGCAAAGGGCTCTGAAAGATTCATGCCTCAAACAATCACCAATGATTCCTTCTTCACCTCAAATGCACCGTGTGTTGATGTATTATTGTTAATTCATACAGTGAATTCATATTTGAGCTTCTTTGCATAACTGTTGTATCTCCCAACGGATTATGGTGAATCTCTGGAATCAATTAGATTTTTGTTTCTGTTCCAAATAAAATAACCGTCCTTAGAAGTAACAACGTAATTATAAACAAATGACAAACATTAGACTGGACAACAACGACATACACTCATGGATTATAACTGTCGATTTAAAAGTCGATCTAAATTTGGACCTATCCTGCATGCAGTAGTGTAGCGTGAGTCAGGTTTCCTCTGCTGGGTTGCTGAGTTGACTTGACAGGCAGGCAGGCAGGCCGAACGTGTCACTCACATCCGAGAGGCTATAGAGTTAAGCAGTGGTGCAGAAGGCCCTCCTTTTCTTTCATGGTTTAGAAATGAGTCATGGCAAGAGTCATCCACAACTTCTGGCTGACCTTAGCGACAGACTGTATTATTGTATGGAGCGGAAGTAAGAAAGATATTTTAGAGACAGGTCGGGCATGAGACTGACAAATCAAGTATAAATCGGATAAATGCCAAAAAAAGCAAACACACATAAAAATGCAAAGGCTCACGACCTACTTACTCATTTTAATCGCAGATGTCTGCTATGCAACCAAAAGCAGACAAAAATCAGAAACGTCTGTATTGCACTCTGTATTTGTCCCACTACCTTGTCTTGTCACCATTCTTGACAACAACAGGGAAGGCTGCACATACTGCGCAAATACTCTGATGTTCCAACAGAGTGCATTACCCTGGTTCCAGTTAGGTATGGACATTAATATCTGTATCTGGAGCCACCCCAGTCCCATAGTGCCAAGCCCATGAATCTCTGTGGATGAACATCAGAGAGGCTTAAGAGAGCTGGATGTGTGGGAGGGGACATCAAAGGAGGGAATTAGAGAGTGACCCAGTATTGGAATTCGATTAAAATAAATTTAAGGAAGGTGTCCTGTTATTAACTTTTAAAAGCATAGCAGGACCTTGCCCTTCATTAAGATTTATGTGTTCAGAAAATGATGTGTAATTTAGAATTATTGATGCGAAGACCGGAAATATTACACTGTTGCAGTGTCAGTGTCAGTGATTCAGTATAACAAGGAATGTGCAGTTATTTTAGCCAGGAAACTCTCAGAATGTTTATGAGCTTTATTTATGTAAATGACATGGCAGTGTTTGGTCTTGGTGAACTAGGTCTGCTAAAAGCTGCAGCTGCTGTAAACCTAGTGGCGACCACTGCATTACTGCTGATGATGATGATGAAGATGAGTGTAAAGACCCCCCTAACCCATGCAAATCTAGACAGGGGGAGCCGGGGAGGAAGAAGCACGGAAATATTTCATAGTGCAGAACAGCTGCATGGCGCTTACCTGGTGGTACGCGATTTAAACAAGTTGAGTTGGGGATGTAAGAAGCTGATTGGCCAGAACACCAGAGGGAAAATCAGCAGTGCATTTAGTTTCTTGACTGAGTTTTTCATCAATTCTAATAAAGTCATCATGATGTATAGCCACCCTGTTTGTACATAAGTCTTGAGAAAAGACTGGGTTATGCATTATCATGCATTTTCATTGTGTTCTATTGTTTATGATATTACTGAATTATGTGGCACATTTATGTCAGGAAAATGTCCTTCTTACTTTTACCATACATATTGCTTATGTTCGTTTCACTTCACTGTATAGGTTTCAGGCACCCAATGCAGGCTACTTTTGCACTGCTTGCAACCTTTGATATCTTCAATATATATTTCATTGCAACACCACAACTGGACAATAGGAAGGGGAATCACACATTAAAAAAAGTATTGCAGTGAGCTGGCCCGGGAATATGCAGACTGATGCAAAGATCTCAGATTTTACAGCAGCCCCTGTGTCCCATACGCTACACAACCCCAGGAGAGCCACGAAGAGCACACACTGAATCAGGAAACAGGAGGCAGATCTAAAGGCTGAAATATACTTCTACGACTCTGTTACTGCGTGATCACGCAGTTGCCTCGTCGGACTCGTTTACATATATGGTTCTCCGACGGTTGTGGGTGTTGCAAAGCAATAATAATAAAAAAAGATGGCGGACTAAACTCCGTAGATGGTCGTATTTGTACATAAAAGTTGTTTGTTTGACTTTTTTTTGCTTAGATTTTTTAAAAGTTACTGAGAAATAGACTTGCGAGGTGTCTGAGCCAGCTATCTAATGTTGGCATACTACTGCCCAGAATGTAAACAGCGATGTATGGACGGATTGACGGAGACGGATAGTTACAAAATTTGGGAGGTGCACGTCAGGCCATGGAGAGGTGCTCGGAGAGGGTTTGCAACGACGGAGAAGGATCTCTGTGTCTCCGTGTCGGCAAATACGCGCAACCATGAATTGGTCTTAATACTCTGACATAACACATACATCGATGGTGGTAAGATAACACATACATTGATATGCTAACATAAATCAGGGCTAAACTAAGGCATCAAACAACAGTGAAACACTGACGAAATGGTAACAGTTACTCACACTAACAGTAGGCACAAAAAGGAAGGCACAAAAAGCAGGCACAAAAAGGAAGGCATAATCACATTATTCCAAAACAGAATGCTGAATTACCAAACAAACAGTTCCTCGCTCACACCACTTTGCACGCTACAGTAACCCCATAACTAGTGAAAGTTCAAATAAAAACTTAAACCCTCAACAGCTTCATCAAAAGCTTCTTGTGAAATGTCTCTGTTTGTCATAAAACTGAATTTGTGTCATTGATACTTCTACGTGTATCTGTATCGGAGACAGGAGTTCCTGCAGGTAGGCATAGCACAAGAAACACTACACATCTTCTACAGGTGAACAACCATGTGTTCTCCTGCACTGAAAAGGGTCTGTGTTGAGCTAAGATGAGGAATGCTCCAGTCATGCACCTCTTGGCAATCATTGTTTTCATAAGCAGTCACTGGCAGGAAACAAAGGATTCTTTTTGTCCTTAAAAGCCATTAGTTAGAGAACAGCTCACCTCCCTCCAGCTTCTTGGCACTATGTTGTTTTGAGGCATTAGTGGAATTACAGAATGTAAGGATCATGTTATACCACCACAAAGTATGTAAGTATGTAAGAAAGATTTTAGGTATAACATTTTTTATGAAATCTAACTAAACTGCCATTTCCAGTCGCCCACCAGCTAGATCTTGTGATTTACCCTGATCATCATAATGCTCGAGAATTCCTGTTATACTTTTGAAATACTATCATACATCTTATAGGCTACCCTGGCCTGCATCTGACAAATGACTGTCTGGTCACTCACTCACTCTCTCATCTCAACAGTTTCAGTAGGGTTCAGCTTTGCCTTGTAATGGAATATATTAAACTGAAAACACTATTCTACAGTTTCCATGATCTTCATAGGCCATGATCATTTTTGGGAGCTTTACAACTTTTTGATATCATCAACTTTTGACTAGGTGCCTTCACGTCTGACAGAAATAAAAAACACAAGCGCTTACCACAAAATGTCTTACTCTCTGACATCTTCCTCCGAGTTTTCAATCATCCATCTTTCTGAACATAACTCTTACTTCGCCTGCGAGCCAAGCGCGATTGGAAACACCAAAAGACTGAGTTGCAATCAGTCTAAATGTAGCGTATTGTAGCGACAAACGCGTGAATCGCGTCCAGTTCAAATCTTTTGACGACTTGAATTTCAGCCCAAAAATGAAATTCCATTCTGCTTATACTCAGTTTCTGCAGAATTCCAGACACTGGAATGGAGGGAGGGGATTGCTATAGTGACCTACAGTTAAAATGCTTTTCACATGACTTCAGGTATGAGGCTTTTTTTTTCTGTTATGGAGGGTCTGAATCGAGTTCATGACAATGCATTGAAATCCAATTTCTGTATTAGGCCTAACAACAACGATATAGCCAGCTACATGAAAATTACATGAGCGTTATAAACAATTCCTTAATGTTCCCTTCAGACGGTGTAAAATTGGGAGGAGAATGAAAGCCAGTCCCCTAGTGCCCTCTTGAGGTTGAATGCAGAACTCTCAAACCCTGTCGAATTCAAGTGACATATTCTCCAAATTCTATAGTTTATGCCAAAATCATTTCCCCCCTCTGTTCTAAGAAAAAGTAATAGTTGTATCTCCTAAATCGACCTGATTGTGCCCATTTTTCTGTAGCCATAAACAAAACATATGCATGCCAGATTAAACCTCTTAGTGTCAGATGCTGCCAAACCCTGACTAATTAATTTTTGTTTTTGTTATGTATTTGCATATGGGATCATCAGCTTATCTCGCTATGGGAGGCCATTTGTCCATGACATGGAGTTGTGGCTCCTCCTGTTATGTTATTATGTCTTTGCGTCTGCTTTTTTTTGTCAATCTGGCCCACCACAGATCTCCAGTCATATCCCATGGGGTTAATTTGAAGTGTGTCCCCTCTGTTCCAACTGGCCTGCTGTGTGCTGTAGCTTGCAGTGACTGGGTCAAGTGGAAAGCTTAATCTGTGATTGTTGCTCGCCACTTTTCTTCCTAATGAGCTTTTACTCTGTATCATTATTGAGGGAAAAAAAAGAGTTGTGTTTGCTGCCTCGGTCAGCTCCCATGTATCACTTCATTAACAATGTTCAACAAAACACCACATGAGACATTTTCACCTATAATACAAATATGTGTTTAATTGTATTGCATGTTTAACATTATTTTCATACTTTAAAAGGTTTATCGAGTTTTGTCAGATCAAAATTGACATGTAAGCCCTTCCAATATGGTTTGTGATTGTACAAGGGTAATTCCAAAAAATATTGGCTCCTTGCCCATTTTCTGACTGCCTTCATTAAAAACACCCTGACAGATTGCTGACCTCATTTCTAGTTTCATAAATGCAAGCATTACTACTATGGACACTGTTAACCTACGTTAGAAGAGCCTGTTCACCTGTCCATACCAATACCTGTTTCTATCAGTGTTGACCGAATGTTTTAGTAACATTAGATAAAATAATTATTAAGCACAATGCGACAATACAGCGATCTAAAAAGATACTTCTATTGCTTTATGATCACTGTCATAAGTATGACATTATGTTTCGTTAAATTATAATCAAAAACACTGAGGCCATTTTTTTTTTAAAGTTTTGCCCTTAACTTATGTTGATCACAAGGGGGCAGCAGTTGGTTTGGTTGACATCTGAGAGGAAACATCAGGCAACATAATCTTTAAAGCTGATTCTGCACGATTGCATTTGCCTCCAGATTGTGTGTTTTGACGTACTGGAAATAATAATTGAAAAATGAAACATTGAATACCATTGAATACTACAGTTAAATAGCTGTTTAAAATTAATGTATAAATCTTTTTGTGTAGTGTTTTACTCAAGAGGCTGTTTTTTGATATTGGCCTAAAAAATGACTATTTTCAAACTAGTGCCACACCATGTTGGTGAAAAATAGGTAAAAAAGAGGTTCCCACAAGGCTTCAGCTGTACAAATAGGTGCTTCTGAGGCTCAATGGGCAGAGTAGAGCTGTTCAAATATGTATGTATGTATGTATGTATGTATGTATGTATGTATGTACTGTATATGTGTCATACATATATGTTAATATTTCATGAACAAGCTTCTATAACGACTGCTGAAAGTCATCTTAGTCACTTAGGTAATATAATGTCCTGTGGGGCCTGTGAATACCTCATCTCTTTCTCTGATTAAATATTCATTTAAACACAACATGCAATTAAATCATTTAAATGATTATTATTGCACAGTTTCTTTAGTAGCACTGAGTTCCCACAATAGACAATTAGATTTTGTGTGGCAACCTTTCCTCAGATCTACAGCACTGGCTGCTGGTGAGGCCCTCCAGGCAGCCTGAGACCAGCGACCTGTCCTGATTTAATAAAGGCAATTTCTCCTTTGTCAGCTGGTGGGCGCAGTGTCTTGGGGAATTCAAGGCTGAGTCAACCGCTGAAGCTATTCAATCAGCTCATACCAGTGGTCTCCACAGGTTATAAATGACTTTGCATGTAGAATATCTGAGGACAATTACTATGTGGGATATTTCATGAAAACTAAAATTCTACATATAAGTGTGGTTTAACATGTAAACAATAGCACACAACACCATTAAAAAAATACCCTTTAACCTATTACACTGACAAGAATATAATCCAGTTTTGTCACTTGTCAAAGACACAGCCTCATATCTACAGGGGTAATATCATCATGTGCAAAACTCAAACAAGCAGAAAGTGCACATGGGCTGTCTTCCACCACTGCTCATGAATGGCAAACCCAGAGCTCTTCCTCGTGAAGTGTGACATTGTTCTTGGCTGCAGATGGCCCATTGTTTTCCTGCGGTGGGGCTTGTACGACATCAGTCTGACAAGTTGTCCTCCAACTGCAACGCACAAGTGAGATCATCCATTTCAAACCACGAGAGGGAGAGGGGATGAGAGAGAGAGAGAGGGGGAGAGATCCCTTTACGATGAGGAAAATATAATGGCCTAACAAAAAAAAATATAACTAACTAAAAAGTTTCTGTTGGTGTTTATTATTTTTATAGGCTGGAGGCGGGAGTGCTCAAACAGATCGTCAGTGACCGTTGAACCAGCAAAGACCCCCCCCCCCCCAATTTATCTCAGATGGGTCCCCATTGATGGCAGTGGTATTGATCCTTACATTCCATTCCAAAACCAGACATTATGTTTATCCGTCATAATTCAACACGGCAGCTACAGCCAAAACAAACACACCAAAAAATTAGGCCGAAAAATGAAAGTACCACTGACTGATTTAGTGGAGGTAGAATACGCAGTTTGAGTAATTAAAGAGCCATATTGCCTTGCCCTCAGGGCAGACTCTTACAGCACAAGCAACGCTGTCTGAGAGGGGGAGGGGGACATACCTAGGGTCTGCTGTTGTGACTAGTCTGAGGCTTAGACTATCAGAAGGAGTATATTTCACATTTAGGGATTAAGCGGAGACTAGTCACAGTGAGATTATGCCAATTAGAGAGAGACTATAGCCTACAGTTTTATTAATCTGTTTTCAATTTTTTTCACTGCATTGGAGAGAAAACTGATTCATGATTAACAGCATCAAAG
This sequence comes from Clupea harengus, assembly GCF_900700415.2. Classification (NCBI taxonomy): domain Eukaryota; kingdom Metazoa; phylum Chordata; class Actinopteri; order Clupeiformes; family Clupeidae; genus Clupea; species Clupea harengus. Next base: position 8,866,957 of record NC_045176.1, read on the forward strand.
GGCACAGTGAATCAAGAATCATCTTTCAGGGATAAACACTTAATAATAATAATTTCTGGGCTTGTTAATTGTGCAAATGTCCACCTGACTCACTGTAAATGACCCACAAAACTTTAAAAAAAGTTTTTTTCATGTCCTCATTCCATCTTTTGTGGTCCTTTCCAAAAGAATACCTGTATGCCTATGCAAACCTACTGTAGCACAACGGTTGTCACTTGACATGTATCAGACATTTTACAACTGGCTTTATGCGGACGACTGTGTACCCTCCAATTCCTTGTTCTTGGTGTCCAAGTCCGCGGTGTCATCAGCTGTCCGTGTGCTATCGAGTATAATCGACATATTACTGACTCAATCATCATTGACATGAAGCAGTTTATCTAAGCCTTACAGATTAATATAGAATGAGAAGGAGTCAATTCTTCTCTTGTTTCTAATTCTGTGGTGATTAATAATGAACTATTAACATCAAGTGTGTAGCCTATTCAAAATAGGGTAAATATTTATTTTATGTGAACATAAGAAACAGAGATAAAACCACTCAAAGTAGCCAACTACTGTCACAGACTTTCCAGCATTCAATCATCCACTTCCTCATTGCGTAAAGTTGCTATAGCAACGGTTCGCCACAGTCCTCGAACTGGAGGTTTGCTAGTAGTAGGAATATCCGTCGTTCTCTTACCGCACCACAATTTAAGGAAAAAAAGAACGGAAAATGTATAACAATTTTGTCGAGGCCGATGATTCTCTTTTCAGCGAAATTCAAGATATTTTAAAGTAATTTCAACAGCCCATAACACTGACAATATTGGATGTACTTGCATAAGAGTAATCACTCTGTTAGCTATAGCCTACTATCTTGGATGTGTGTTTGTCAGATAGATAAAAATACCTATGAAACTTTTACATATCTTTTTAGAGGCAAGAGTTTAGAGAATCAAGTAAGAGTTGGCTGTTTTAAGAGGGATGTTTCTGTCCAAACTGATGTGTCTGAACTACCGTCATTGCAGACGCTCGGGGAAAACAATTCAACCCTTCGTATGGTGAGTCAACTTCTGTTACAAAATGTGCATAAAACATTGCAGTCACAGTAATAAACAATCAAAAGCAAAAATGTTCGCTGCAGATGAATATCGTTGCTTTCAACGAAACCTCTTTTTCAATGTACTTCCTAGTCATACAGATAACAGTTTCTGCCAAACACAATAAGAATGCGATGGTGCCGGAGATATTCCAGAGAGACATTGCCTCAGCGCATTCCTCTATGCTTATATTTACTGGTCAATTCACTCCTGCTGCACTCCTTCCATTATTTACGAATTCCTTCAACTTTAGACCTCGGAGACTGGCTTTCTTGCTGCCTTGACAGCCTGCTGAGATGGCATATGGTGGCTTTGTGGCAGCAAACAGTGGCTTCTCCAGGAGTGTTCCTGACTCCTCTGGCCTGTAGTGTCTTAACAAATTGATTAGCTGGCTTGTGTCTGGGCTGTTTGATCTGACTGTATAATGTTTAAAAATGATCTCCAAGGCTTCATAAAATTGTTGGGAGAAGTTGAGGTGTAAGACAACTAACAATTCTCAGGATGTTTAAGTCATTTTTCTTTCACCACTATGAATGACTGCCAATATACAGGTATGCAGCAACAGGGACCTGAGGGCATTCTAAGTGCATGGTTTAGTGACAACCCTGGGAAAGTAAACTCAGAGTAAGAGGTAAACCCTCCTAAAAGAAGAGCCCTATGGATTTGTATTGCTAGGAGAATGATGCCATAGGACTATTCTCTAAGGAGGTTTACCACTTTAACATACCCAGGTTTGCACTAAACCATGAAATACCCCTCATGTCCAGGCTGAATTTGTGCTGAGGAATAATTTATGTTTCTAATGCAAGATGTTTGTCCACTCTTTGTGCATGTGAGGATATGGAAGTAGTGAAGAAAGAGGTGGCGGTGAAAATGAAGTGCCTTGAGGCCCAGTATATCACTGTGATACAGAGGGAAGCTATTGATTTGTATACATTAATGCAGAGGAAGTCCAGGAATGCGGAGGACATGCACAAAGAGGTACTCCAACTCAATTTTATTTACTACAAACACTTTAATGCTTATGATTAGAATAGCCATACTATTTTACTCTCTTCATTTTGCAGAAAATAGCGCTGCTTCAAAAAAGCTATCAAAACCAGCTTGTTGAGGCCATACACATCATTAAGGACAGTTTCAAGGTACGGTACATAAAGTGCATATTTTGACATTTAATTTATTATATTCAAAGTTATTGGTGCCCTTAACAAAAAATGGCAAGTGGAGGCAGTGTACAGCACATACAAGTGTCATTCAAATGTACTGACATGCACCAGCTAAATTAATTATTAATGTACTTCCTAGTGAATACATTAATGATCCTTCCTTTCTTCTTTTTAACATTAGAAATCCCCCACGCAAAACAAAATTTCAATCCCAGGTGGTCAAACTGATAATCGAATTGTGGAGGAGCTTTTGACCAAACTGGAAGAGCAGAGCTTCGAAATGCTCATTTTAACTGAAAAAGTGGCTGAATATGAGGAGCAGCTCAACACAATGGTACAGTATCTAAGAAATAGGATGGGGGGTCGATGTGGTCAGAAGATTCCCCATTGTCTCTGACAAGAGAACTTAGAGAACTGTTAGTCTCGTGTAGCCAGATGTAGGCCTGCATTAATTATTCCATTGGAGATAACCATGGTTACATCTGGGTGAGAACTGGCATCAAGATAATAATAATAATAATAATAAAACTTTATTTATATAGCACCTTTCATGCAAAAGAATGCAGCTCAAAGTGCTTTACAGCAAATACATAATATGCACAAAGAAATGACATGCACATAAAAATAGACATCAAAGAAACATAACAAAGATATAGTGCAAAAAAAAAAAATATATAATTATAATTATAGAGATATATTTAATCCAACCCCTTAATATCACCAGTAGAGATTTAAATTAAATTAAAAGTATTTATATATATATATATAGTGCGAAGTGGTAGCTAGTTAAAGGCTAATGTGAAGAGGTACGTTTTTAGTTTTCTTTTAAAGATGTTAAGCGAGCTGGCTTCCCTGATGTCTATAGGCAGTATGTTCCATAGCACTGGGGCGTAATTGACAAATGCTGCGTCCCCTATTTTCTTACGGCTTTTGCTGGGAACCTCCAATAAACCAGCATTCGATGAAGATGGCATCTTTACCAGCAATTTGAATTTCTAATCCATTCTAAACACCTCCTGAAACACAAAATGAAAGGTGGTATTGGAAGGAGGAGGATTGAGGAAGACAGCAGCAGCAGCAGCAGCAGCAGCAGCGCCTGGAGACCAGTTGGGGGTTAGGTGCCTTGCTCAAGGGCACTTCAGCCATGGATGTTGAGGGGAAGACACTGTTCATCCCCCCCACCCCATTTTTCTTGCCAGTATAGGGATCAAATTGGCAATCTTTCAGTCCCAAGCTTGCGTCTGTAGCCATAAGGCCACGGCTGCCTGGCTAATAGTTGATGGTTTTTGTCTCTTTTTCAGTGCTGAATGGGCACTTAAAATGCATTAATGAGCTCAGAGATGTCAAAAGGTGAACTATGCTATTATGGCCTCTTTAATATGCCTTAGCAGCCATCCCCCCTCTCTCCATCTCTCTCTCTCTCTCTCTGTCTTTTAATCACCCCTGAACTTCTCTCTGTCTTCGTCTCCATGTGGCTCTCTCCACCTCTTATCCATCCCGAGGGCAAGTCATCTCTCATGCTGGCTGTTTGAGCGCTGGCTGGCCTACAGAGTGCACTTCTGTGTGCAGATGGTGGGTAAGGTTGAGCACAAAAAAAAGCTGCCACTCACCATGTAACACATGAGCGCAGTTGAGCTGAGGCAGGTCTTTGTTGATTGTGCTAATGAGAGTAGCCCTACGCACAGGGCAGATTCATGGCTAATCACCTGTAGTTCTGCACCCTTGGCAGATGGTGGAGCCAGAGGTAAAGGATGGGAGGGGGTCTGAACACGGTGCAATGTGAGCATGTCTGCATGGATGGGGTGTATTTCTAGAAAAGGATGAATGTTTGGTGTGTGGCCATGGATTTGCTGTTGCTGTGGAGTTGGGTGGGGTAAAGAACAGAGGGGGATGAGAGGGAGACTGAGACAGAGGGCAATCAATCGAAAGCGGGAGGCACAGAGAGGAGGGGAGAAGCAGAGGGAGCAGAGATTTGTTGTCTGTACTTTTGGTGAGATGGTACTGTATGCAGGGGACAATGAGGTGAGGGGTCTGCAAGGGTCATCTGTTGCTGGTGGGACTGTCCTCAGATGCCCACTTCAGTTATGGGTGAAGGCGGACAGGGGGATCCTCTGGTGTGTGACCTCAAGCTGTAAACAACTGAATGGCAGGGCTAAAGACATACTCGTTAAAAGTTATTGGTTCTTATAGTCAAGAAGCTATTGGTTTATATTTATATTTCCTTTCCCTTTCAATTCTGTGTTCTTGTGTTGGTGTTATTGGTTCAAAAGCAGCAACGCTACATAAAAGAAAAAGAACTTTGCATGCTCCAAAAGAAAAAAGAAAAAAAATAACTCAAAAAGAAAAAAAATTAAAAAGTTGGATTTCTTTATTTCATGGTCAGTCCTGCATACAAAGTAATGTCTGCATTCATTATGAAAGAAAAGAAAAGAACAAGCAACAAGCAAAAGAGAGAGAGACACACACACACACACACACACACACACACACACACAGAGCAAAAAAAAATCTTGAAAGCTTTGAAAGCTTTTGAACGCCTGCACAGATTTAAAGTGTGACAGGCATGCAAAAGCCCCCTTAATGTCCAGGGCATGAATGGTGGCTGCGGCACAAAGTGGAGGGCCCGGCGGCGTGGCTATCACAGGGACCTGATGGGTTCCATGCGGCTCCCAGTCGGCTGACTTCTGTGGGCTGACATGTGATGTGATCCTGGTGACACTGGCAGCTCTGCCACCGAGGGAACTGCACAAAGGCAACAAGCCCCCCCTCCCTCCCCGAAACCCGCCTCTCTGCGAAACCCCCTGGTGCTGCGGCCCACAACCTCCCTCCTCCCCCCCGTACCCCACTCCGCCACCCCCAGCCCCGTCCAGTCCTGCTTGGTTACAGCCTGTGCTCACTAGCAAGAAAGCAGCTCTCGGACCGTGGGTGGAGAGGCCCCAGCTGCCTGTGTGTGGACTCCCAGAATAAATGGACCTGAATGACAGGGGCACACAAACAGTATGATATGCATTATCCCTGTCAATAAAAATGTCCCCATGAATTATGGTCTTTGTATATAATGTACTGCCTTCTTTTTCTCCGGGGGCGAAAGAAAAGGGGTGAAAAAAAAAGACTCCTTTGGGCCGGAGTTTTGCCTTTTTGTCCCCCCTCTTTTTATTATTCAGTAGGGAAAGGGTAGGAGGCAGAAAGTTGTACGATAGCTTTGTCTTTGAATAGTACTCATATTTGCCACGCAGCTTGAGCAGCGTGCCTTTTGTTCCGGGGGGTTAAAGAAATGAAAAAGTTTAAAAGGGAGTTGTGTAATTTTTCAGAGCTATGCAGAGGACACTGGGGAAACTGACACAGACTGGCTGAAAGATGAGAATGGAAGGCTGGAAGAGGAAAATGAAAAGCTTAACGATGACATTGACTCTCTGTACATCGACCTGGAGCAGCTCCGAGAGGACCTGGAGGCCAAAGAAAAAAACATTGAAGCTTTAGGTACATTTGATCAGTTATTCCAGTTTGTATTTTTGTTTGTATCACTCACATTAATTCATTCATATTACTGAAGCAGTTTCTGACTTTGAATTCAAACAACCTTTTGTATAATATGAATTAGCCATAGTAATCTTATCACGGGAGTGGTTTGCTGGTTTTGGTGACGTAAATTCATCTCTATGAGGCTCTTCAGTGTGAGACAGCAGCACTGTTTGACAACACTTGTTGGCCTACTCTAGCGTGTGGGAGTCCTTGAGAACTAAGCAAACACTAGACAGGTGTATTGTAAAGGGTGCCAGCTTTATCTCCTCTAAATGTTTGATGTTCATTCACACCTTATGTAACTTAGGTAACCATGAAAATGGGACTTGTTCCATGAGCTATCTTGATCCTGATCGAGCTCTATCAGAGTCATCTATACGTATGAAATTCTGAGATTAATGTATCATTAACTAGCGCAGGCAGGGGCCTGGAGAGTAACCGAGACAGACAAATGAGGGCATGTTGTATTCTCTCCTGATTGGAAATTAAGTATAGTACACCAGGACTGTGTATTGTCCATCTGAATGGAACATCCCACTCTTTGATATGACTTGCATTGTAAACCCCTCAAAAAGCCACCTGCCAAAAGGTTTTTGTATAGGGTGTGACGAAGGCCTTGGGGCTCTTGTGTCTTTAAAAAAAAAAAAAAGAAGTGATGTGCAAACACACACTTGGCCCTTGAACTTAGTGGTCACTGTTCGTGGGCCGCGCTCAGGGAGTAGTGGGTGGGAAGCATGGTTGGGTTCTAAAGCTGGAGAGCCAGGTCAGTGCCCAGTCAGGACCTACGGCCCACTCCCGTCCCTAACCCCCGCCACAGGGCTCAGAGGTGTCAAACTAAAGTGCTTAGATGTCACGTCGAGATGCTCCGCTAGTGTCCTCCTCCCTCCATTGCTGCTTAGTCCACTTGTCTCTTCCTGACCTTTCTGTCTTTGTCACAGCCAACGATTTAAAGCAGCTGACGATAAAAGCAAATGAAGAAAGGAGGACCGTTCAAAAGGCAATGCATGGCGCAATCTCTCCAGCACCACATATCTAAACCATCAACTCTGATAACCATGTTTATTTGTCGTGAGACCTACCATTAAAGAAATAAGATTTCATGTTAATGTTAATGTACTGACACGCACCTGCATGTTATTTCAGATGACCATGGAAAACAATCAGCTGAAAGTGCAGCTTACTAATGAGAAGGATGCTGGCAGGAAGAAGGTAAGGTTATAGTTGAGCCCACTAAAGCACCTCTGTTACATCCACAAATTTAATAACTTCCCACAAACGAAATAAATGTTGCCTACCACAAACTTAATAACTAATTCCCCACAATCGTTTTAAATGTTGCGTACTACAAACATAAAAACTAATTTCCCACAAACGTAATAATTATTACATCAAATGTAATAAATCACTAATATGGTAAAATTCTACCTGTTGTTAAAGTGTGTTGTCACAAATCTTAGCTAACTAATGACATTTCCTCAAAATAAAATCCTTACAATTCATTAAATGTTTAGATTGCCTTGAGTGTTGTGTGTATTATGTCCAGATTATTCTTAGGGGCTCAATTCATAGGTCACCTATTGTTATTGTCCATTTTCAAATGTTTAGCCAAAATTGTAATAACCGACAAACATAGAACATCACTACATGATAACATTCTGCATCTTAGCCAGAATGGATTGAATGTCTGAATCCAATCTATCCAATTTAATCTGTCTAATAATCATACCAAGAGATTTGCATTGTGTCGTCACCGGCCTAACTGGGATTGGGGAATTAAGCACTATTGAGACTTGGCTTCAGCAAGCAAAGGGGAGTTCAGCCTGACCAGGTCGGCAGTATTAGATGATGGATAGGTCGGCAGTATCAGATGATCAGTACTGGATAATTTTTTGACCCTGTCATACATCTACAATGTGTTTGTGATGATTGATTTTGATGCTTTTTAACAGACATACTCTTACAACTGATATAACAAGTGATATAACTAGTGATTCATTTACATTCGTGATGTAATAAAGAAATGTTATCTTCCCACAAACATACTAACTTCCTGCAAACATTTGTGGGAAATTAGTTATTACGTTTGTTGTGAGCAGTCATTATGTTTATGGGATTATTACGTTTGAAAAAAAACCTCAGATTTGTTTGTGGTTCATGACGTTTGTGGCAAGTTCTCCCTTCTCAGTACACGGCTGTATTAGACCTGGGATGGACCCTGGGGAACCTAGGATGGCCGCTGCCAGTCTGCCTCCTCAGGGTCACTCCAAATTCTGTGCATCAATATTGGTCTGATAAGCACACTGTAACTTACTCTTCTGCCTGCTTACCAAATCATGAACTGGTGCCTGGAATCCTGCTGATTGTTCCACAGTGATGCCTGGATTGGTCGGCCTTGGAAAGTCATAAGCAGCCATAGTTTTTCCTTTCATTTTTTATTAATTTCCTTGTTTCCTCTAGGGCATTAGGAGGGGTATTATATGTTAGCTCCCACCTTTTCAGCCCCCGCCTCTTCACCAGTGGGGGCTTCCTGTAAGAGAAGTGTTTACACATTTAAACACGGAAGCTTGTGTCAGGTTAAACAGTGAGCGGTGACAGACAGCATGCCAGCAGAGTGCTCTGTGCCCTTCTCTCAGTGGAGGAGAGCAACTGGTAGGTGCAGGCTGAGGTACTTAATTGCTTTATGGTTTGTTTTCAGGTTATTAAGAGCCGTCGCGTTACTGTAAAAGTTAATGACTAATGTGCTGGTGTGTGTCAGTGGGCTGGGCATTTGATTTCATCAGTGTTTTATATGCTATCTTTTATAGCATGTAAACAGAATGTATGGATTTAGGTGTGTGTGGGTCAACACAGCGACAACACAGCTTGATGCTGAGAATAGACTCATGCCAGAACTCACACAGAAGACCTGTGGTCCGGTGCTGTATGCTTGCGGCTCCCTGCTTGAGATTTTAAATTAACATGGCTTCTCCCAAATTTCTGTGTCCATCAGCTGGTTTCAAGTGTGAATAGTGACAAGCATGAATCCAATAAGCTGCTGAATTGCCCTAAGATCTGGTTAGCCCCCAAATGTACTGGTGTTGAATTGTCAATTGAACTCTCTGGAACAATGGAGCCTCTGATGATAACTAAATCTACAAAGCAAAAAAAAAAGAAGCGAAAAGAAAATGAAAACACCACTGTGGACAGAGTGAAAGAGTCTGTCAGAGCCTCTAAACACTCCATCATTCAGTCTGGCCATACAGAACTCACAAGGTTAAAAGTCCTCCCTCGTCCTGGCAGGGGTGCTTGGAGGCTAGCAGCAAGGGTCCTCCAACGCTGCCTTCATTCCCTTCCTAATGAAGTGCACATATTAAATTATGCTCTTTAACTGAAAAAAAAAAATCCCCTTTCACTCTCAAACTTGACTAATGTCACTTGTTGCTGGCATGGTGCTCCAGTCATTCTTTCACCGGGGTCTATTTATTAGTAGTTTAAGAGTTAAATTAATTGCAGACTGATGGGTGGGTCATAGCTATATATTATGGCATCTTTGGAACAAATTCCAATGATTTAAAAACAAATATTGTCATGCTTGACTACAATAGGACTGCCTAAATCCAGCTCTGCAGCTAGGTATGGCTGAATGTCCATTTTAAACCCATTATTGAGAGTGGCGGTGAAAGGGTAGCTCAGACAAAAACGCCATATAGGTAAGAGATCAAAAGGGCTCTGCTTTTGCCACTCCAGTGTGCTCCTCCACCCCTCGGAGCAGAATGAGGAGGGCGGTTAATGGTCCTGGAGCAGATGGTGGCGCAACACCTTGTATAGACCCTGATTGAAAGCAGCTAATAAAGACCCTCTCGATGTCATTTCAATCACCAGTGAAAGGGATTATCCATATTTAGTGTAGCAGTTCAAAAAACACCCCCTAATCTTTTCACCTCTCTCTCTCTTTTGTTAAGTAGGTCCCTTTTGTCCGGTGACAAAACTCGTTGTGGAGTTCTAGCATCGAGCCCGAGCATAAAAATGTAAAATGGGGTGGGGGGAAAAAATGAAAAGGGAAAAAAATAAAAACCTGTTTCCATATTATTTTTGTGACGTTGATCAATAGGGCGTATAATTTGTTTCCATAGCCTGAAGGGGTTTTTAGAGGGACCTCCAATGAGAGGTTGGAGGGAAGGGCAGTGCTCCTTGTGAAGCCCAGCTGGGCGTAAGCTTGGCTCTGTGAGGACCATGACCACTGCCCTCCCCACACCACAACACACTCGCTTTCCCCACCTCCATATTAACACACATCAGACCACAGCAGCAAACTATGAAGGACATAAAGTAGGTTTTTGGAATACTTTAAATTAAAGATTTGACAGATACTAGTGTATTGCCTAATTACAGATATGAGCATGAGTATGGGGGTATAATGGTGTTTATGTTTCCAAAATCATAAGTAGCAAGAAAAGGATGGAAAGGTGGAAAGGGTCTGGGTGAGGAGTGTGTTTGAAATTACTGATGTAAGCAGGTGTTAGCCAGTGCTCTAATACACATACGGGGCTAGTTCTTCAGGCCAGTGTGGTGCATCTGCATGTCCACCCACACAACAGCCCTCACGTCACTCTATGGGTCTGAAGGACTGTGGGGACAAATCCATGGTCTTCATTAAGCAGCCTGTCACACTGTCACAGTCCTTGCCCATGAGGGGTTCATTCATTGTCCTTTTATAAAGCAGCTTGGTTATAGGAATATTTATTTACAGAGAAGTTTTTCAATCAAACTTACATGAAAATCGATGTACTAGAAACAGACTCCATACACATACAGAATCTAGCATTTATTCAGTCTTACTTCGTTAAATGTGTTGATATGATTGCAGTGATGGGCAGTAGCGTCGCTACTTGTAGCGACGCTACTAGCTTAACTACATTTGCCAGTAGCTTGACTGTAACGTCGCTATTTACAAAACCAAGTAACTTTTCAGTAGCTAAGCTCCTTTATTGATCAAGTAGCGCAGTAGCGTCCTCGAAAGCTAATTTCTCCTGGACATTTCTGATGTTTTTTGTCATTTGGTGGATTATTGTGTTGACAAAGCACTGAAAAAGCATCTCACATATACCTTTCTGCAATTCACGTTACAACCAAACTCACGAGAGCTGAGTACAGCGAGGGCTGTCATCGTCTCATCTCCATTCACACAGCGGCTGCGCGGCCAGTCTGACTAGATAACAGCAAAATATTAAAACTTTGTATTTGCGGGCAAAATATCAGAACTTTGTATTCGCGCACAAATGTTACTTCTCAGAATTGCATATTGTGCGTCATGCGTCATCTAACGACTTCTGGCGATTTTTGGGAGAGCTAGTTTCCTCACAGAGGAGTTGGCAACACACACACACACACACATAAGGCTGTATGATGGTAGTGGTAGTCACGATTGTTTTCCTAAACAGAGGTCGGAGACAGTTCTTAGCCAAGTTTAATTTGTAAACTCATGTGATGTTAATATGTAAACTCATGCATTTTTTTTTTTTTGTATTGGGCTATTGTTCAATACATAAATCTAAACATATTTTAGCCTTTATCTGACTGACAGTTGTGTTGATCACTAACATTGCATTGACTTGGCATGCAGTTTGTTTAACTGAAAGTAGCTACTAATTTATCAAGCTACTTTTGACAGGTTTTTGTAACTTAGCTTGCTACATTTTTATGAGTGGTAGCTTCTGTGTAGTGAAGCTGAATTTATTCGCGAGTAGCTTGTAGCTTAGCTCACTACACATATCAAGTAGCTTGCCCATCACTGTATGATTGTTAATCTCAGTTTTGTAATGTCTTTCTACAGTTAAATGAACTGAAGAAGGGGATGGAGAAAGAGATTGACAATATTGAGGCAATGCGTAGGAAGGAGGTAAGTGTTTGAAGCTGCGTTGTCTCACTAGGCCAGACGTATCTAGGGACAACTCGATGAAATTTGGGCCGTAGTCAGAGCTTATACTTACAAGGCCGACTGGCCTCTTGAACCCTGCCCACAATCTGAGAAAATCACCACTCACCTTAGCCATGGCCTGTTTGAGTCTGCATCTCTACGTTGAGCTTCACCACTGCAAGCATTCAGATATGTCTGTCACCCGAAACAGTCTAATTGTTCACACAGACACTTAGGCCAGACTCCCCCGTGGTCGACCCTAGACATATGTAGCGACATAGGTCTGGTTCAGTGAGACTAGAAACTGGATGTCCAATCAGTGGCTGGCTGAATTAAAGTGTGTTAAGGAGTCAGGCTATCTTCGCTCAGGATGTTTGCATGCCCTGGCCCCATGAGCTGAAGGTTAGTCAATAGGCCAAGCACAGACACCCAAGCCAGGAGAACAAAGATAGGGGTATGAGCTGCTCCTGCCACAGGTGTCTGTGATCCATTGATTTTGACCACGAGAGTTAAAATACAACTATTTTCTCCAGTGTGTCAATACTGGGCCACATCCTTGGGGTCACATCCACTTCCCCCCTCCTGTTCCTCCTTTCTCTTCCCTCTTACTCCTATCCAAAAACGAATTTAGGCCATTACTGTGCCTTCTGGCCACATTACGTTGCGAGCAGCGCGATGGGGAAAGAGTGGTGCTGGTTAATGATTCCAAGGGGGCATATTAGACTGAGTCATGCTAAATGTTTTCACCTGTTCACCAAAAAAGATAAGAAGAAGAGGTCTGGTCAGAAGCACCAGCTCTTCATGGTGCATGCTGAATGGTGCATAATATGTTACAATGCTCGGTGGCTCAGCAAAAGGTTTTGCGCACATTAAATGAAGCAGAATACTTCAGAGGTTTTGTCACTGCTGTACCAGTGTACAGCTGAATAAGTATCAGGTTAAGTCCACCATCTTATGAATACAGTTATTCGGTTAGTAATAATTGTTGGGTAAATGTATGGTAGAAACTGGCACCAGATAAATGCAGTTGTATGTTGTTAAGGAAAGGGGTGCAGTCACTGCTGTTCTATGTTCAGTATATTTTGGATGCAGTCTTCATGGAACGATGATTAAGCCACATCCCTTCGTTTTCACATTCAAAGAGGGGTGAAACTGTGACCCATGAAGGCTAATGTGATGGTAAACATGTTGTAGGATCATGAAGTTCCACTCTGCCGGACAGACTTTTCCTAATCTAATGACTTGAAAATGAAATAATACCCAGTTCCATGTTGAGGATAGCCTCTCTCTCTAATCAGGCTGAATTCATTTGTTTCACCCATTTGCCAGCACACCTCATCCTGAGTGCAGTAACCACTGTCACTGCTCCCGGCCTCATTCTATGGCCCATTCATGCCTTGTCAAGGCAAAGTGTGGGAAGGGCTGAAGAGGGAGGATGCAGGAGTGTGTGTGTGTGTGTATGTGTGTGGCTGTATGTGTGTGTGTGTGAGAGAGAGAGAGATGGGGTGGGGTGGGGGGTGGGTGTAGGGTGGGTGGCAAGCACAGGGCCAGACAATAGCTCTGTCAACACGGTGACCACATAGAGACGGTCGCTGGGGCGGACGGCGCAGCGGCAGGCAGGCAGGCCCCCCGAGAGTGAGCGGAATGCGGCCTGCAGCTGACACAACATGGCAGCGGCCTGGAGTGGGTGGGCTGAGACGGGGGCCCTGAAAGGCCCCGGACAATGGGCCCAGTTTAAAGTCCACTTCAGACCAAGCGGCCAGCGCCGCACCACGCCGCGCCACGCCGCACCACGCCTGCCCATTATGAGGGAGTATGCGCAGAGCTCTTATCTGTCTGGAGCGCCGTTACCTACCGGGCTTGCGCCTCCATCCGTCCATCCCTAACTGGCACGTGCCCCGGCAGCTACAAGGCCAGGTCTCTGCAGTGTGTGCAAAGCAAACGACACAGAGGAGCTCTCGTTAGCCAGAGATGTATGGAGGTGCAGTTTGTTTAGCTGTCGAGAGCTTTTTCAGTCGTCCTGCTTAACATATAAAACCTGCGTCAGATCTGGAAGTCATACAAGCTCTGGAGAAGCTAAGTCTGACTTACTTGACACATTACATTTTTATTACATTCACTCCACAATTGTGAATGTTCAGAGTCATGCTGAACATAGGTGTCACAACCACTTACTGGGATCCATTCTCTGCGTTCACTTGACCATAGACCCGTTTTCTATGAGCATATTAGTCTGATTGAGATGTATCCACATTAGAGGCTGTGGTCAACACACCAGCCTTTATGTAAACATGTAAAGCAGAATGTGTTATTGTCACAGGGAAACACCTACGTCTACACCCACTTTATTTTACACACACAAAAGCCTTTTGAATGGTGAGGCAAAGGGGTGAGAGAAAACAAAAAACCCAAGACTGACCACCTTTTCTGCACTGGCCTGGGCTAGACAAACAAAACACATTGAGCACCCATGCTATCTGAGAGAATACCCTCAAGGGCTCTTAACTGGATGCTAGGACCCACCCCCTTTCTTTTTCTCTTTTCTTTCCTCTTCTTTTTTTATTGAAGGAGAAACAGGTCCAGTTTGACCCATGCTGACCTGGCCTTCACACTTGTGTGAACATGCGCACTAAATCAGATGACACGACTGGTCACAAAGTTGGGTCAGGCCTTGAATGGACGTGCCACATGGGTGGACACTTGGCTCCGGCCACAAATCAGCTTTTGTCCAAAAGTGAATTCTATAATGAACTTACAATATGGTCCCAAAATACACACATCAAAAGCGCAAGAGGCCATTTGAAAGCAATTCTTTTCAACTTGCTATCCCCGAAAAAATGAGTAGTGTGTAGCAAGAGATCAACTACCTCAGGGTCACTCTTCAGGGCAGAAAGTCAGCCAACACAATACTGGTGCACTTACAAAGACACAGAGTCACTCACCAGGTTCAAAAAAAATATTGGACATTCTTTATTGTGTCTCAATTTCAGTATCAACATTCTTCACAGTTCTCTTTTTTCTTGGGTGTAGCTCCTTGCAGCAGAGGAGACAATGGAACAACAAAAGCAGGAGCAGAGAGAGATGGGGATGAGACATGATGCTCTGATGTCCCAGAAGATGGCCGCAGCAGCAAAGCCCACCGCTGTGGAGGACAAGACGGAAAGCACGAAGCCCCCCAGCACGCTGGAGAAAATGGAGAAGCTTGTGGCAGAGCAGAAGACAGAAATTAAACGGTACTGTTTTATATACGTACGTGTTGTGATGACACACCTGTTGAAACGGCTCATACACACAACATCTTTCTTGCATCATTGTCTCAGCTGCTCATGTGATGTATTCCACCAGCGGAAAACAGCATGTGTTTTGAATACTATGCTCACACTAATGCAGTTCAGTGTTAATGTTGCTTTCTCTCCTTCACCAAAGGCTCAAGAAAGATCTGCGTATTACCATTGCAACATGGGAGAAGAAATTTGAAATTCTAACAAAGAGGTGTTATTTTATTCTTCTACAGATAATTGGGTTTTTATTGCACGGCCTCTCATTTGTGATAACAATCAGATTGTGTATAGACAATCAATTTTGGATCATTACAAGATGTTTAATACAGTGGGCATTCATTTAATTGATGGGCAGGAAGCATTGAGCAAAGTCCGTCACACATGAACTGAAGCTATTGTGTGACGTGTGGGAAGATTGTGCTGACCCACCCATGTTTGTGGTTAGGATCTTTCTCATAAAAAAAGATCTTTAAATTAGCTAAATGATTTTGCCAAGTTATTAAATTAGCTTTAGTTCATGCACAGTGGAGGCTGGCCCATTGCCAGTTGCCTGGAATAAGGGCCCTATATGTGAAATACCATGTTGTTCTTCAGTTTCCATGCCATCAAGGATGAGATGTTCTTGCGCAACAACTTCCAGAGACAATCCGCTGCCTTACACTTCGCCTCGGTTTCCTATACGGTACGTTGAGCGGATATTTACATTTAGATTTACATTTGGTAATTTACCAGACGATTTTGTAATAGAGCAATAGAGACCTAGTGTAACAATAAATACTATTTTACATAAGAAATAGAAAAAGAAAAGTGCAGGAATGTAACTGCTGTAAGTGCAAGTTAAGTACTAGTCGAAGTGCAAGTTAGGAAGGGGAGGTGCTCTCTGAACGGTTGGGTCTTCAAGAGCTTCTTAAAGGTAGAGAGGGACGCCCCTGCTCTGGTAGTGCTACACAGCTCGTTCCACCAACGTGGAACTACAAATGAGAATAGTCTGGATTGCCGTACTTGCAGTGCTAAATGACGCTCATTAGACGAGCGCAGCATCCGAGGAGGAGTGTTGACATGCTCAACACAAATCAACCTTCTTGGGATTTCTTTCTTGGGAACCCTTGTTGGGGTTCAGATCAACCTAGTAGGCAACCAGAGGCAACCTTTGTTTTTAATTTTTTAAATCAACTGTCTCTTATGTTATAACTTATGTGTAGATCACATCATGTAGAGTGAAAGGCAGGTTGATTTAGACATTCAATTTGTGTAATTGTACTGTGATTTTAACGAGGAACTCAATTTGAATGTATAATTTGTTGCCTTGACATAATATGAGAGGAAACTTGCACCTGTGTGTGTGTGTGTGTGTGTGTGTGTGTGTGTGTGTGTGTGTGTGTGTGTGTGTGTGAGAGAGAGAGAGAGAGAGAAAGAGAGAGAGAGAGAGAGAGAGAGAGAGAGGGCCCCCCGCCACAGATCAGCTTTTAACAGGTGCACCCCCAATTAAGCCTCTCATCTCAGGCCTCAACTGGTTAGGCCTGATGAATATGCATAAGTGTTGGCTCGTTTTGTTTTGTATGCGAATGAACACATGCAGCCAGTGGTATTCCATTGAACACCTCATTCACCAGGGGTAGGCAGACTGGGTTTGCCGGAAGCCAACCATTTCAGAAATCCATTCAGATGAAAACAAGCTGAAAATGTGTTTTCAGAAGGCCCACCGGTGTCAAGATCCCATGTAAATAACACCATCACTGCTGCGCAAATGCTTTGATCTAATGCACCCTTGAAGACCGGAGCCGTGTGCTGATGTTGCCAAGAGAGCTGGGGCAAATGGAACCTTCAATAAGTGTTCCTCAGTGACATCATTAGTGTTTGAAGACATGTTGATGCATATATGTGTGTTTGCATTTGCAGCAGCACGTTTGTTTGTTTTTTCCCTCTTTTAGCGGGATATGCCTGGGAAGAAGGCAGCTGACAACCCTGGCAAACAGACTGTCTTCACTGCAGGAACTCCACTGGTGGGTTAAAACCTTAACACCGATGTGTGTTCACACAGGGACCTGAAATTGCGTAGACAGCTCAATGTCTCCCACTTCAGCCCAACATAGGTGCTGGGCCGCAGAGGTCGGACCGCACGTGTGCATCTGGGATGAGCAGTTGCGTGAGCAGTTGCATGAGCAGTAGAGTCACAGACACACTCTCCCGCATTGGCCATGGTAAGATCATAACCAGCTCTCTCATCTGTTAAAAAAAAAAGAAATAATCTACCGTGATGCTTTTTCTTGGTGTTTTGTCACAATCAATTTTTTCTTTTGTTTTGATTACATATTGATTACATGCTGTTTATGCTATGAATACTATAGATATAGTTGCAATAGTATTTAAATCATTGAGATTAAAACAAAAAGCTACTTTACTTATCGGTAAAGAAAATATGTTTTTAACATATAGTATATAGGAATACAACTTCATCGGGTGAAAGAGAGAGAGAGAGAGAGAGAGAGAGAGAGAGAGAGTCAGTTGTCCCGTCTAAGCTCTTTTTAATCTCTCTATTTGTGCGCTATTGACTTTCTGATAATTAGGATCTTGGCTAATGAGCTTAGCCGACACGACTGGGGTAGATAACTGAGGGGCTTATCTCCCTTCATCAATATGGAAGCTCTCAGACAGAGCTATCTGATGCACAGAAGCCAACAAATTAATCTGCTAGATTACACCGCTGTCCTACCCAAAGATGTTAGGCAATCCAATAATGAAAAAGCACAGATCCGTGTCATGCGCTCCCCAGCAGTGTTCCCCCTCCGTTGTTATCTTGAGGATTTGCTCTGTGTGCCACTGGAAGTTTGCTGAAGCGTTTCTTTCGGAACTCAGCAGAGACTCCAGGAGTGTTTGCACGACTCAGGAGAAATTGTAGGGACATACAGGTCATGTTACGGCTATAAAGACGAGATTAAATGATTTTGTCATTTTTATGGTTAAAGGCAAAGAGTTAGCAAAGTAAACTCTTTAAGTTCTAAACATGTCCTGTGTTCAGCTCCATTATTGTGTGGTTGTTATCCCTCATGTTACCAACTGCTAGGCAAGTCATAAATTCTTAACCTAACATTGGAGCTATACGTATATAAAATTAACAGTATAAAATTAAACTAACGATCGGAGGTTCAATTGAATTAATCACATTTTTCAATTTATATAGACACAAAATTGATGTTGGGTCAAAATTGGCTAGAATTTTTCCTGTTAATTGCTGTCAAGTGTGTTACAAAAGCAATTGTGTACTCAAGGACCATGGAAAGACTGTGACCGTTTCTAGAAACTGCTGCAGATTTTTTGCTGAAAGCCAGCGGTATCAAATTGACCAACAAATTGATGCAAAACCTTCTTCATCAGAATGAAGAGTCCAGACCATCCCAATTATTTTTTGTTGGGTGATGTACCAATTAACCGGTTTGTTTGGCCATAAGTCTAACCTTAGTAACTGAGTTAATTCTGAAAGACGATTTATCAACAAACAGTGGTTGAACGGTTGTGTGTATAGACATGTGTGATTGAAGAGCACAGGCCTGGAGCTGATAGTTTTGTGAGAGGTGTCCAGAGGGCCCCAATAGATTAGAGCCAGTGAACATGGCTGACAGGCAGCATGCGGGAGGGTTAAAGGGTTGAAAAGCCACTGGTCTTCAGCCAAGAGGGGCCTGGGCAGTGACCTCTGCTGCAGCTAGCCAGCCCCCACCGCTGAAGCATGGGAATCCGGCCCATAGATCACTATTGACACCCCATAATTGAGACACTGGAGATAAGGCACCAGCCGGTTGTGAGTCGTGACACTTGGAAAGAGTCTGCAAACATTGTGGTCACAGTGCAGATTATGTTTGTTCAATGGGTCACCCAATCTGAGGTGGCCTGGCCATGTTGGCTGCTGTTTAGCACGCTCAACCTCATGCTTCATTTGCTCAGGTTGACTCACTGAAGTCCGGCCATCAAAGGATTTTTCAGGGACGTTAAACCCGTAGGCTGCAGACATGTGTCAGTGCTCCTGGTCACGATCCATCCAGCGCTTTACACTCAGAGGAGACAAGAGATTTTAAGTTCTCTTGTGAAAAAATCATGGCTCTGTAATTAATTTCCTTGTACGTGACATAACTTTTAATGTTTTTTTAAACTTAATAATAGTGTTCATTTTTTACCGTTCTAGTAAACGGCAACTGGAAGGGGAGTGTATCCTCTGCTATGAGACACAAGCCGAGTAAATTCCGGATTGTGTTTCTGTGCCTGAATACGTCTGGCCCATATGCTACGCGACAGTGTGAATGAGGATGTGAATGAGGCATTTATAGACCCAGTCCATCCACATTAAAATGTCTATAACAATCTTCATTCATGGTAACTTATCAGACCCAATTAATCAACCTCTACAAAGGCAATTCTGATGTGTTCAAGCAACCTGAAAGCCCTAGGTCACCCCTAGGGCACTTCAGAACCTCTTTCTCTCTCCCTCTCTTTCTCTCACTTTCTCTCACTTTCACCGTTTTCTTTTTTCTGTCTCACTCTGTTACTCTTCTAGAACTTCTCATTTTGTTGAGCTGTGAGCAATACTTTGATTACTTCTTTGATTACTTCTACAGTGAATGCGTTTTTTTTTTTGTTTTTTTTAAACGCTCTTGAATGAAAACAAGAAAACAAAGTTTTCAGAGGTCGTAATGAGCCTTTTTTTCTTCCTCCCTTAAGAGCCACAAAGCTCTCTAGGTGATAAAAAGCCTCGTCAGTCCCAGAGGAGCATGTGTTGTGGGCTGTGTTGTGAAGGGCATTGTTGTGGCCATTCCTCTGAAGCTGAAAGGGGGCAACCACTGGTTTGATTCGGTTACACGGTTTGGTTAAGCGGCCCCTCCCACCATCTTGGGGGTGTATGAAGGGTCTGTGACCTGTTTAGAATTGGCCAGGGAAATGTCATGTTGCCCCTCCTATGGGCAGTACCCACATTCATGTGATTGGTGCGAACAGAAATGACTTGGGATGGTTGAAACCACCACCTCCGAAATTAGAATTTATAGATCCAAGAAACAAGGAGACACGTAATGTAGACGTGCTGAAGATCTTAGTGGGTGTGAGGTCATGTCAGATGTTTTTTTTTTATCTGATCTTCTGTGAATGTTTTGACTAAACCCCTTGAGCTTTGTGGCATGTTTGTTTATAACACACATTCAAGAGTCAACATTTCTATTTCAGAAGTCCAGTCCCAGCATGAAGATGGGGATGATGAA
Source organism: Clupea harengus (assembly GCF_900700415.2). Classification (NCBI taxonomy): domain Eukaryota; kingdom Metazoa; phylum Chordata; class Actinopteri; order Clupeiformes; family Clupeidae; genus Clupea; species Clupea harengus. The sequence goes on from NC_045176.1 coordinate 8,887,147, forward strand.
GACTTTGGCTGTGATCTTCCTCTTCCCCTGCCACCCCCTCCGAGCAGGAAACACCCTGCTTTCGCTGAGAGTTAACTTCACCTTATTTCTGACATTATCAGACCCATTAAACAGATGCAACGTATAACACGAAAAATGTTTACAGTTTTTTTTGGCATGTGACAGTATGACTTTACATGTATGCCCAGATATTAGTCATATTCTTATCACAAAACAATATTACAAAAAACTCATAAAAAAATTGACGACTGTCTGCCAACTCATCAATGCTGCACTGTGCAGATAAGTCACATTTGCCAAAAGAGCTGCTTATCCCACTGTAAAAGAAGTTTTTGAAAAGGAATAAAAGAAGCAGTCTCCAATGTACAAAACCCTTATACGCTTCATTGAGTAAAGTGACAACAAAAAGTATGGCATCAACTGACTCCAGTAGGCCCTATTCTGAATGAGTTCAATGGACTGCAGCCTGGAACCCTGAATGCAGCTCGAGAGGAAGGGACATGACTAACGGTATGGCATTCTGTGTGTGCGCGCTGGTGTTGGCTACTCCTGGAATGTCCTTTAGCTTTCTCTCAGGAATGCAAGGCATTGGAAATGGTCTCAATGGCCATGGCCATACAATAACTGGTGTGGATATCTGGGCTGTTTCCTAGCCTGAATGTAACAGAGAGGGGAAGGGGAAACTGAGAAAAGGGAACAAAAAGCAAATGCTTTGTCATCTCCCCTGATCTTTCTGTCTAAGAGTCTCATCTCTAGCCGTGTTGTGGTTTACATTAAATGACTGAAGTCTGTGTTCCATTCTACTCTGTGTTTACTTGGAGATTCATGTTTTGTGATTCATGTTTTGTGACTCTTATTATTACTGTCAAGCCTAGTCAGAAGTGTGCAAACATTGAAGACTCCTCTCGCCCCTCATCGGGTTTACTTTCTGCCCCTTGCAGCTTATTAGCTCATCAGCTCCCCCTCAATAAGCTCTGTTCACATCAGACCCCATGACCCACACCGACAAGCCTAGAATCAATTAGCAATTTCCCCTTTCGTTGGCTGTCATTTATAACAGACGGTTATTGGGTGTCATAACCTGCCTTTCAAATGCCATGGCCTTTTTTTATTGAGATTATGTGATTATGTCTCTGTATCCTGTTACTGCCGACTGCTGCTTGTTGCCGTCTGAAGCCTCTTTTAAATTCAGCTGTGGATCTGGGCACAGCTACCACGGGCCATGCTCCTGGCATGCTGTTGCCATAGAAAGGGCCATCAGGTGTCAGATATATATTATTACCTTAAACACTCACAGGAGGAGGGTGTCTTTCTCCAGTTACTTCCTTTAGAGAGGGAAGGGGGGAGTTTGAAGCTTAGGTTGTAAAACCACAAAGCGTGATTTTTTTTTGTTTGGCTCCAGAAATTAATTGGTTTCATTAGTTGGTGGATAAATGGCGATGACTGGTGTGTTGGATTCCAGCAGAGTTTCACCATACAGGGTTAATGGGAGTCAAGTCTGGAAAGTTTCCCAGTCCTGGCTCGAGGCCATTTCAGCCAATCACACGGACTGAAACATTGGTCAGACTGGATAGAGCTCTTCCACCAGAGCTTTTGCACTTGTCCCAGCTCTTATTGTGCAGAACGGTGATCCAATGAGCTTACCTTGAGTGCATTAGTGAGTAGTTAGGTTGTCAAGGGTACACACAGAACACTGAATGAATTCTATGAGGGTAGTAATTCAAGTTGTTTAACCAGTGTTAAAGTAAATGTGTTCTAGAGAAAATCTGTTGGCTTTTTATTCTTAAATGGACAGTATTAAAGTTACCAATTTTGTTTGTAAAGTATAAAAATGTCGTGGTAGGCCTATTTCTGTCATTCTGTAGAGATGCATGTATTAATCGCATGCATTGAATTTATCCTCTTTAATTGAAAAGGCCCAGTTTGTGGGGCTCAACTTTTGACTGCATTTGTCTTGCAAATACATCCCTGCTGTGAAATGATTATAATAGGAAAAGAGATCAGTTGGACAGCAGTGAAGTTCATGCCAGCAAACAAGTGAACGGTCTGTTTCATAGATTCTCTTTTGTGAATATTAAAACAGGACCTGGTGAAAAATGATGCATGCTTTTACACTTTAGAAACCTGGCAACTTCGAGAAAAGCCCTCAGAAAACTCCGTCGTACCGAACAAAGGGCTCTAGACACATTTTGCTAGGTTGCAACGAGTTCTATGTCCTTAGCACATGACGTCCATCACGGAAACATATTGTATCGAAATGGTTTGGGGGAGAATACCGGGGATAAAAGAGAATGGAGCGCTTTGATCCACACCCCAGGGTCCCGCTCCCCGTGTGCGCACAGACTGACTGCAAGGCCTCATTCACTTCTAGCGAGACACACTTACAACTCAACTGAATGAAATTAGCATATTTGTAATTTATCACATTTTTCTTTAACTTTTTGTCCCTTTTGCACGAGGTAAAAAAAAGTAGATTGAATAAAAATAGATCAATCATCAACCACCGAGAGAGCCTTATAATTCACACGAAATGCACTTTCTCTTCTTTTAAAGGGGAAGTGCGTTCATCAACAGAAGGAAAAATCGCTTTTGTTTGATGTAGAACAAGAATTGTGGTGGAACCAATGTAAGCAGACCCACGACACACCATAGCACATCCCCACCAATCACCCTCTGGAAGAAGGGGTCTGTTCAAATTCAACAAAGTGGTGGATCATATTTTGAAGCATGTCCTTAAAACAGTAGAGTTTTAAGGTTTGCCAACGTCTATTATTGTATTTGTGTATGTACATTCCTATAGTCGTAAACCCTAGAAGGACTACTGATAACACTGTGCGCGTATTATAATAGGGTAGAAGGCGATTTTTTTGAAAAGCGAATAGGCTACGTAGCCCAACAGGGTGGCTGCCTCCCAAGCCTCTGCGAGTGCACATCAATGGTGAGTCATATTTCATATAGGGCACGCAAAAGCTGGACACAATACCTCTCATATTAAGCGCGATATTCAGCCCATTCTCCCTAGAACAAAGATCATAGCGAGCCGTCTTTATGGCTAATTCAGTCAAAGGCACTTCCCAGATTCCCCTGCAGAAAGGTCACTGCCGATGTGTATGGTCCACCGAGGGGGGGATTTCATGATTGGACTGGGCCAGCTGTCTCTGTCATATTTTGCTCATAGGCGAACCCACACTCATAGCTAGATCGCATACCGCGTTTAAACTTTGGAAAAAACTCCGTATATTTTCAGAAGTTTACCGCTGACTTTACTGTAATTTATGACAAGAACTTATTTTACTACAGTTTTATCTATGTTCTGCTCTTGCTCGTCTGCTGTCGGGATTACCATAATCAAAAGAGAATCTAAATAAATGAATATAAATACACATCGTACTGTTGGATGAAAACAAACATGCATTTCATGACAGCATATTTTAAATGGTGTTATACATTTGGATTTCCCCTTGCAGGTGCTTTTTAGATCTGCCTTTACTTAACCTAAATAGTAACATACAGATAGTTTAAACAAGTACACGTCCATCTTGTTCTACTAGTAATGTACTAACGTGCGTATACAATATCAGACAGTATCAGTGCGCAAAATAGCACAAAGTCACAAAGTTGACGAGGCCTATACTAAAAGTAAATAGTAACCTAACAGTTATAATAACCACAACAACAACAACAAAAATAATAATATTTAATAAAATAATAATATTTTTTTTATTATAACAAATAGTTTAATTTGGAATAAATACCTGAAATGTATTGTGTTTTGCGAGTATTTTAATTCGAGAGAAACAAGTATAAAATCTTTGCCGAACATTTTTTCATTTTAAATTCAGTGTCGCACGAATAGACGCACATGGCTACTCGGCGCAAAAGCACTCTGCACCCACTGTCTACTACCGTTGCCAGGCTATGTCCGTGCGCAAAACAGATATGTGTTTAGGCACATTCATTACAATAAAACGCAATGAAAAACAATAATTTTAGATGGCAGTGACTGTCTACTGAATCAGGGCAGTGCGTCCCGTCCATGTCAGCCAGTCTCATTTGTTATGCTTTTCTAAAGGGTGTTACTTTTAAAAGCAAATCTTGTACTCGCGTGCGCCTTTGTGCACTTGTTATCTGGGATCGGTCCTGGTTCCTAAGAAGTTAAATAATTCGCAATAGACACCGGTTGCAGTCTCGAGGGCGTCCTCAATACAAAGGCCGGGTGCCTAAGCACCATATGCTTAATGGATACAGCCGTAGGAGCTTCAATAAAGGTAAAATGTGGTCTTTTAAAAGTTGGAAAGGTTCCCTTTATTTGATTTAGATGGAGTACTTGCGCACAAACCAAAGCGCGCTTCGGGCATTGAATCTCTTTCTTTTCGAAGGCACGGCAGCCACCACGTAGTGTGCTTCATTGCAGCATACGCTTTTCATCCCGGCTTTGTCCTGAATGAAAGTAATGCTGTGAATTAAAGAAATGACAATATTTTCTATCAGCTTTAAGGTACAAGAGAAGGGCTCTCGAGCTTGGCAAAAATCAGGCACATCATTCATCATGTCACCCCGCACCTGTGGTCCTGGCATTGAAAGTATACAAACCTTTTCTTATTAACCTTAATTATTCAGAACGACACAATAGCTGAAATAGAGCAGGTTGAAGTCTGTTTATTCGTGGTACATGTTTTCCGAAGATCTCCCAAAGCCCCTTTGTGCTGTACCCGGAGTTCGCTCTTATTCTCTCAAATAAAAGTAGCTTCAGAGTTGTCAATCGTAACATCTGCCCAATCTTACATATCAAAATGGAGCCACAGAACAAATACATTGTCGGATTTGATAAATTTATGAGCTGTTATGAGGTGGAGACAATGGCGCAGGGTGCTGAGGGTCTGGTGTTAGCAGAGTAACTCTAGGAAACGCTCAGCGTTTTCTCTTCTGTGTAAATGGAACCATAGTCTGGACGCCAGGTGATGGCACAAAATCAATGTCCTCGGGAGCCCACATCGAGTCTCTTTTTTCAGCTTGAAAAAAAAATAGCAGACATAAATTTAATTGGCTGATGAAGGCTCGCCAATGGTCACGAGTTTAATTGTCTGCTGCTTGCTGTAGAAGACAAAACAAGACCCTAACAGTTTGCTGGCTCACATTAGAGCTTTCAGCGCGGGGTCTATCGTGGCAAATGTGTTTTATTATAACATACGTCATGCTTTACAGTTCCCATATTGTGCAACGACAAAGGTTAATGGTGCATTAAAGACAAGCAAACCATGCCAACACATCTTGGAGACGTCGAGGCAAGGGCCTCTCTCTTTGCTTGTTTTAAGCAGCTGCTGCCCAAAAAGACCAAGTTTGAAATACCAGGTGCATCGTAGAGAACCTCCGCGGGAATGGATATGCCACTGCCTAAAACATAGGCCAGCAATAAAGATATCATTGCAATTGTTCAGGGTATCCACACCGTGTTAAATGAGGGGCGCCTGAGCAGCCAGTATTCTGGCAACCAAGTGCTCCCTTCCCTCGTGAGCCAGTGTCTCTAAGCCAAATTCAAACACCTGTTGGTCGACCCAGACCCACATCCCGTCGTGGGAATAATTTCCTTTTAATGATTACAAATATGTAGAAACAGTGAATGGAGCCATACCTCATGCCATCCCCAACGGGCACCGAGGGGCTTTGGCGAAAGAGGATTTACCCACGAGTTATTTTGTGTAGGCTCAACTGGTGTTTGTCAATGCTGGCAGCTGGTACCCCGATGCCAGAGTGCAGATACATTAATCAAAACGCGGTGGGCACATGGATTTGCAGTCGCCATCCATATTTTGAGCGCGATAATCCAGCAGATTTAAAGCTTAAGAGAATGTTGTTAGGCGTCGTTCCCAATAATTAACGTAGGCTTAATGAGGATTGGATTAAAGAAGATACAGAGAAGGCCCATTTTCACTTTCAGGGATATGTAAAAAGTGTCCATGACATCTTGTCAGGAATCAATTTGATTAGTTTACGGTTACAGTATACAGCTTCATAGTTGACGCGGTAAAACATCAAACCATAACAATCAGTTTTGCAAATAGATCAATCGATGTATTGATTGCTTGTTTATTTTCCTTCTACTGACTTATTTCATATATACTTAGCAAAATGGCGGTGAAGATGGTAAATCCCAAAAGTCCCAAAACCGTGTGAAGAATGTACACTTTTTCCATGGGTTTATCCATGAGAACTAACCATTTTATGTCAGTAGAATTCAAACTTTCAGTTGTTTTAGACGCAGTATAAAACCTGACAGGCAGTAAATGGTAGTCTTTAAGGACTTGCCAAGACCAAGCGCTGGAGTGACAAGATAGACACTGGTGTTTCACTGGGTAAGCCGATCCCTTCCGCTTCACCGGTACTCGCCTAAAGGATGCTTTTGCATGGTTTTGTGGGTGAGCACAATTGTAAAAAGTGCCAGAAAACAATGATAGCAGCTTTGCTTCATTGTTCTCGGGCACTTTACCAAACCAAATTGAAATGTTACACTGACCAAAGACGAAGTCGTAGAAGATTCGGAGTTCATTTATTCATATTAAGTCTGACTTGCTAGCATTTGACTTTATAATGACTGTAATGAGATTTCATGGTTTGGTTGCCTCCCAGCACTCCGATTTTGGTGCTGTTAATGAGGTGTCTTTACACAATTGAATGTCAGCAATATCCCTCAGTTCGAAATGATGACAAACTTTTTTTTTTTTAACAAAGCTGTTGGTCAATTATTTAGAGGATGATGTAGCCTTATATTATGATACAACAGCATCATCCTCATCACCATCAACAACAACAGCAACAACGATAATAATAGTAGCAACAACAACAATAATAATAACAACAACAATAATAAGTAGTATTATTATATATCACAATTATTAGTATTATTTATAATTATTATTATTATAATAATAAGTACAAACTCTAGCTTATTACATCGAGCTGCACAGAAAGTGGAAAGACTACCTTGCGTCCTTTGGTTTCCCCCAGCAGCCGGTTGGATGACGTTCTCTAGGCGCGCTTCACAGGTTTGGGTCGGATGTGTGGGCATGGACATCTGGACCAGCTCTTAATAACTCCGATAGCTGACGTAGACGACACAGAAGGCCAGCTATATGGGACAGCAGCCGATACCACGGGAAAAATACGCCTGGAAGCACCTGCAGTGCATACAGGCAACAGCCCTTGGCTCCCAAACAGTCATGGCTCTTAAGACTATAATAGTCCCATATTCGGGATGCCTGGTTGTCTGTTTATTCACCCCTATGATCACCATTTTATTTTTTTTTGCCATTTTGGTTGCATCCTCTCACTGTTGCACTTACATGTTAAGTGCCAAGAGTATAATTATGCATGCATACAGTTATAAATAGTTTTGATCACTTTGTCGTATTCAAAAATATTTTTAGATTTTACCAGTGGTGTTTTATCCATTCAAAGTGTCTAAGCACCCCCCCCCCCCCCCATCCCCCCACCCCCAATGGCTTAATGTTAAATAGGGTATACAACCACATGTCCATAAACACTAGCCCTGAACCGTTGCTGAGATGTTAAAAGATGTTATGATGCTCTTTGTTCATTGGGCCTTCTGCACTTCTGCAGACTCATATGCTTCATGTTATTAGACTTACAAGAGCTGATTTCATAACCCGGCGCTTCTTTGTTGCAAGGTCATGGATGAGGTCATTTTAACGGGGAAGATTTGACATTTTTGCTGTCATCATTTGTTGCTGGATATTATGCCATTTTCTATTATGGAGAATCGTGTTTCGTGGAATTGACAGATACAAAGACAGCAAAGTCATACAGTATAAGAGCTTTTATTGAAGGGTATCATAAATAGGTACCGTTTAAGGTTTTCATTCATTATAAAAATATATATTTATATTTAATCTGTACATAAAATTAATGTTAAATTAACAAAAACCCAATATATTACTGAATCATTGAAAACAATTAAATAATCATACTACTTGATTGCCGGCGATCTTATCAAACAAAGAAAGAGGGGTTCAAAGAAATATAAATATATACACACTTATACAAAGAAACGTGAAAATAACATGGATACATCCATATACAGTTCAAATACACATATGTGTATACAATAAAATGAAGACACAGCCTTAGGATATGAAGTCGAATGGAGGTTCATTCTCAATATTATTGAGAGATGACTTTAAGTGCAACTTCCGTGGATCCTCCGGTGTCCAGACTTTTGCTGTCCTGATAATATTCTGGTCTTTCAGCTGCTTCTCATCTGTCCAGGAGAGCGAGTGCCCGGCGAGAGGAGGCAGACCATAGTCAGGGTCACTTGGAGACGGAGATCCTAAGGCACAGGAAAGATTAAAAAGAAAAAAGTTAGTTATTGAAACAGGACATGTGGACAACAATAACAACAATACTAATAATATTACTACTACTACTACAACTAATAATAATAATAATAATAATAATAATACTCACTTGTTCCCCTGTGGCAAATAATAATTTTTTTGGGTTGGTTTAGAGCGTCAGTGTGGGGGTTCCGAATTGGCACGTCGGACTGCACAAGCTCTGCAAGGAAGTTAATGTAGCCTATGGCTAAGCGTAAAGTGTCAACTTTGGAGAGCCTCTTCTCATATGGCAGAGTTGGAATGTGAGATCGTAGGCCTTCGAAGGCATCGTTAATGGATTGCATCCTCCGGCGCTCTCGGACGTTGGCAGCCTGGCGCAACTGTTGCATCTCTCCCTCGGATCTCATGCGTCTCCGCCTCTTTAGCAGCGCCCCGTCGTCTCCGTGAGGGGACAGCTCCGAGGTGCTGTCCGCACAGCCGTAAGAGAAAGTGGACGAGGAAGACGAGAAGGAGAAGTTGCCAGCGTCGCATTCCCCATCGTGCGTAATCCTGCTGTCTTTGTAGTACTCTTGGATTTGGCTGGTCAAAAAGTCGACATCGTCATCTAGAAACTCGTCCGTATCCAAATGGTCCCTAGAGGAATGGTCTGTGAAGAAGTCATCGTCGTCAAAATAAGGGGAGGAGAAGGAGTCCAGCCCTGAGAACGGATCCAACACTGTGTCCATTTTTTTTCCAGAAAGCTGTTTGCTCGTTGCCCAGTAACAACTCTTGCCCACTTCTAGTACTCGTCCCTGGATGTTCAAGAGTTACTTCAGCTGAGGACCGGCACGCGAGGACACTTATAACTACATCCACTGTCGCGTGCCATCAACCAAGGGCGCCAACCAATCAGTGTGCAGCATCCTCTCTATCCGAAGCGGAGACAGCGCACCTAAAAAACATAAGCCTTTCTAACCACTCCCCTTGACCCCTCCCATCTGCCCAACATCTCAAACGTGATTCTGGTGTGCAGCAAAGTCCCCTTTGTAAATAACAATAATATAATATTTGCGGTATTAGTTTACAGTTGCTAGAGCCTCTATTATTTGTCTCATTAATTGAATACTCCCTCACAGAATGCAAAATCATTAAACTGGAATACCTATGGGCAGGGAAAACTTAAGTGTGCACAAAGCGAAGTTTTACCCTCATATATCTAAGTAGGCCTGTTCCAGAGAATCGATGAAATTAATTTGAATTTGTTTGTGTGTTATAAATTCTATTTTATTTTCCCCGTGCAAAGCAATACCAGCCTGAAATCTCATGGCTTGGTGTAAACATCACATAATTACTTTTTACACAGTCACAATCATGAGCTCAGACACTTAGTCTAGTTTTATTTAGATTGTAGGCCTATTCACTGGTGGTTCTGGTTATGAATGATGTCGAAAAGTCCTGCTATGGTTTGGGGGGAGCAAAAATTGCCCGCACGCGTTGTCTTCGTTTTTTGTTCTTTTGCAACAAAACACAATGAGAAAAGTTATTATGTGCAATTATAGGCTCAAAAACAACAACAACAACAGCAAAAATAACATTGTTGACCCTGTCACCTCGGAGACACGCAGGTACGCACACCCATTCATCGGCCCACCACTCGCGTGCAGGAGGATAGAACCAGTGAGCACTTCATTATCAAGGCATCCAGCTCATTTAACCCGCCCCTGGATTCTCCTTGAAGACCACCAATAAAGCGCAAACATTTGTATGACTATACGAGTAATGCCAGTGAAAGGCATTATCGATGCAGTGTGCACTCGCCGGTTCACACAACAATCAGGAGAACAGAAGGAAACACTTGGGGTGACAAAGCGGGGGCGGCCGACCATTCAGTGAAACAGCACATCGTCTTTCCGAGCCCCTAATTTATGATATTAAGTGTTCTTATCTATAAAAGGGACACAGTGCAACAGCCACAAAAGTTGTTGAGGGATTGATGCAGTCGGCGCAGATGAAAGGTGAGGGGGGAAAAAATTGCGTGTGTCCTCGGGTTTGTCTCTGAAAAGAAGAAAATAACAATTTAGGAAAAGTGGCAGAAAACAGCCTTAAGGACATATTTTAAACGACAACACATTTTAGAATAACGCTATTCAGTCCAACAGCTTTCCATTTACAGCCTACACATAACCCTATTATTTGATTTCAGTCAAGTTTACTGTTGCTTTAGGTGATGGACAGATACCCCCCCCCCCACACACACACCACTAAGGTTCATATATTTGTTTCCCTGAAAACAGCTGGGTGGTACTTTACCGTATCAAAATAGACTCAACACTGGCAATATCCATTTCCTTTAGACTCATTCTTACAGAACTGTCTTATTGATGTAAAGATTGTCTTCTTTAGCCCATTGATTTCATATTTAAAGAGCGCAATTTGTCTTTCAGAATCGGTAATATTATCGATGAGTGGTCCTCGCTAAAATGTTATGAGCTATTTAACTTTTTAAGCCAACAATACCAATCAATAAATAATATCCAACATGACGTGTTTCAACAGGTTTATATCATCTTCAAAAGACTTTCGCCTTTATTAGAAACCGATTGACGTTATTAGAATTGTTATTATACTTTAAGATAAAGTACTTCAGAGAGTCCATTAGCGTCTTCCTTGAAAAACAAACACGTATAAATGGACCAGTTGAGTGGCGACAGCACGCTCACTGCCATGCGTATGGTTTTATTATGACTGGGGCTGGTATGCGCATAAAAGCAGCGTGGCCTCACAGTGGTAGCCAAAGAAGGCGTTTGTCAGGCACCTCACAACAAATTATGCTGGTACCTGAGATGCTAACTGGTCGGGGTCTATAAACAACCCTTATCCACGCGTATACAAAGCGAGTTGGAGGGGGTCTTTTTGTTCTCCTGAATGAAAAAAAAGAAAGAAAAAGTGTATGTCGCACCACGCCGCAAGCTGCACTATGAAGGACAATCCGTGGGAAACGGACCACTTGCGCTCTTTGCTAGTCAATGAGAACCCTCTGCTAATAATAAATGGACAGCGTTCTTGTTCTTGTCCAGTGTTCTTGGAGCCAAAGTACGCCACGCCAGTTTATTATGTGAACCTTTTATTTGGGTATCTCATAAAAAATATCATATGTTAATTTGAAAAGATGATGCAATATGGAAGTGTAAATTAACATTATTTTCTAAGAAGACCACTCAAGTAATATAATATTGAGATCGTTTCCAACTGTCTAAACTTATATTTATTAATTGTGTATGATACTTGAGATACCTGCCCTATTTAAAATCAACACACCTGTAGAATGCCTATCGAGCGAGGCAGGTCGTACCTGAGTAGAAACCTGCTGCCCAGCAGAGCACCTTTTTTCTTGCGATAAAGGGCACAGAGGACCGTGACCGTCACCTCTGTGCAATCAATTTTCTGATGTCAGACATCTCAGCGGTGGAGGCTTCTGCAGACCGAACGCGCCCATGAGAATAACAACACTTGCATTTCTTGAACAGACGGTACAATGAGACGTTATAAATGAGACGTCATATTGCTCAAGTCATGGTGCATTAGAATTCATGAACCATAGACTCTGGCTGAAACAAGACAGATATATTTTGGATTGTAGTTTTAATAGTTGTAGGGATGAAGCGACATCGTAAATATATTTATACATAGTTTATTATCCGTGGTCTATTCAAAGCGTCGGCTCCCCACTGCGACAGGTCGACTTAATCCCCTAGAGCCACCCTAATCCATGTAATATGTGTAAAAGAGGATTAGAGAAAGGAGAGATAAAAGGACATTTCTACGAGTCATTTCCTGACAGTAAATTAACTACTTCATAAACAGACTCCTTGGGAAAGCTAATCTTCTAGGAAGCGATAGATCTGACGCCGCCAAACAATTATGTACCCATCGCAGGTCTATATGATAGCTCTCATAGTCGTCATAATTTGACAGTGCGAATGGTCTTTGGCAATACAACATGCGAAGAGACGAACTTGTTGAATCTGTATCAACGAAGGAACTTGAATTCGTGCTGCTCTCTATCCAATAGCACCAATGTTTCTTTTCTTGTGATTCAATTCTGTGCTTTTCATCGATTGACCTGGTATCTAAAAAGACTGGCTGGTAGAGAGCAATCGGGGACTGTTTTCATCGCCGATCTGAGAGGTCAGAGTTTGCTACAGGCTGGCTTGATGCGCAAGCTGTCTAACACTGGGAGTCCCTGGGAATCCCGCCACATGCGCCATAGCCATAGAAGCAGCGCACAGTGCGCCCGCTCTCCAGATTGCAAGACAAATTAGAACCGTGGTCATGGGGTGTGCAGAGATTCACGTTATTCAAAGAGGTGAATAAACGAGCCATTCTTTAAATTGTCACATCTAAACTTGTGTTGCTCGTTTATTGTGTCCCAATTTTCCAGTGTCTCGGCTAGCCACCCCTTTACACCGCGAGGTGTGCGAATGAAGCCCAATGTTATATTCCTGACGTCAAGGATACGTGAGTGAGTGCTATATTCAGGAATTGATTTCGAGGGAGGGTAATTTATATGGTGATGGTCCATCATCCAGTTTTCTTTCATCGTGTCAAACAACGCATTAATGAAAAAATAGAACATAGTAAAAAAAAAAAAATGAAATAAAAACAGGCTAGCCTAATGCCCGCACACCTGTTACCTGGAGTTGAACTGGCTTGTAAAAGAGACATCAAAAATTATTGTTAAAGGGATACACGTCAAAAAGGCTAACCAAAATCCTCTCGATGGACAAACATAACCCATGAAAAGGTGTGGAAATTATAATTGGTTTATCCTCATTATAGATTAAGAAGATTATTGATTCATTATTCCCCGAACTAATTGATTCGAGGGTTAATCTGAGTCTGTGGTTGCCCTCGGGCTGTTTCACATAGAGATTAGGGATCTCCTCACCGGCGTCCCAAAACAACGCAGGATAGGCTACCAAGTGGACAGTGTCTGGCTCTGTAGAGACACACTAAGCCTATGGCCCCGAAAATAAATCAGCCATCAAGGTAATAGTATGCCATGGCACAGCATAAACCGTATGTTTCAATTGGGACACTGTCTTGGACGCCGAACCACCCAGTTGGCCCTCTTAAAGTGAAATTTTGAGATTATCAATTAGGTAAAATATGGTAGCCCATGAAATCGGATTAGTCATATTTTTCGGGAAACAGGTCCTGGCCTATAGTTCTGAAGCCCCGAGTGACCCAAGCGCTTACAATTACTTTCATAAAATAATTTTGAGTAGGGTATTAAATGGAAGGTGCAACCGCCTGTCAATGGTGATCTGACATGCATATATGCATACCATATGCACCTGAGCAGAAATGAGTTTTGTGTTTATTTAGACCCACAGACTTTTAGACCTATAAACAATTAAGGCAATTCACAATTACTCAAATGTCAGTCTTATTATAATTTATTAGAGAAAATTGTCAACAGGATAGTTGTGCGACTTTAAAGGATTTGCCGGATCAAACAAACAAACAAACAAACAAAACAACAAGGTTAATCAAACAAAAACTATGTTAATCGTGTTTCAACATGCAAAGCAAACCACAACCTGCAAAAATAAACCGTTATTATTACCCTTATCCAACGGTCATTTGAAGTTTGGTTTAAAAAAATTGCCAAATCGTTATCCTGTCAAAGGAACAGCTAATATTTAAATTCCAAATCAGGTCATTCTGTGACCGGCTCATAGAAAATCCTATTATCAACAGCGGCAAGCACAGTTTAGCCATTGCATTACTGTCGACGCTTTTGAGCCATTACTTTACTCTCACAGTTACCACTTCAGCTCAGTGGTTGTTCCCTGCACACCTCATGTGGCGACACCATGTGGTGGCTTTGCCGCTAAACACCTCCAATTGGATTACATCGCTACTCCAAATTAGACGAATTTAACGGTCACTGGTGACTTATTCATGCGCGACTTTACAAGTTTCATATCTGTGCTATCCTACCTGAAAAAACAACAACCGTGTGACAGAAAATTACTACTATAGATCAATAAATAATGTAGCGTAGTGTGCGTTGTTGAGCATGTTTGAATATAAATTGGCTTAACATCTCCCTCTAGTGGTCAACATGACAACATGTTTGATTTAGACAGTGGCTCAGTTGGGAAAAGAAAAGATACAGAACTATTATTTAGCTAAATTGAAGGGTCGAGGGTTCCAGTAACCTAGGTATTGCTTATAAACCAGCTACTACATCATCTACTATGAAACTAGTCTCACCAATAGCTTATGATTTTAAAATATTTATTTCTTTTCCAACAGCACTTGGGCGCTAGAGGGCAGTACAGAGCAACACCTCCTCTCTCTAGGTTGAGATTAATCAGTCACAATGTCCAACCCTTTTCATTCCAAAGACTGAAATACAGTACTGGATTAGATGTCAGTCCCCCCCCAATCTTAAAACCCCTCTTGAAAGCCAAAGGTGAAGAAACAAGGCATGGGTTCTGAACATACCACACCTGCAATTGCAACATTTTCTTCTGAGTGTACATGGAACTTTGACAATAAAACAGTTAGAAATACATATACATACATTGTATATATATAATGTAATTGTGTAAATGTTTCAACACCCCCAAAACGGTTGCTTTTGCCTACTTTGGGGTGGGGGGTATGGTTAGGGTTAACCCCCCATGTATGGACACCTGAGTTCTCATAAGCTCACATTTTGTCTGCATTTAACAAGCAATAGACTAAACCGTTTGAACATGAAATGAGCTCCATCTGCACTGAACATGGTCTTGTCTCTACTTAACGCAGTGCTGATGTGCCCTGGTCTCGTTCAAAAGTGCATTCTTGATCTTTGGACAGAGTCCAAACAGGAGGCTTTTTCCCAATGATCATTTGGTCTGATTCGGGCTATCACTCCATATGGGACCTACATACAGTGCATTTGTCAAAGATGGACACAAGGGAAATCACTTCAAGAGTGCTTTTCAGTCATATTAAAAAACAACAACAACAAAAAAGACATTTCCAAATATTTCATAAATCTACAATCAATAGCATTTAGCATCTTTTAACTCCCTCATGGAAATTAAACTAAAGACTACTCACCAAAACACAGGCAGTGAATATATCTCAGTTAAAAGATAGTATAAATACGTATATGTTAGATGTAGCGGTTATCTGTAGGAGTGAAACATCACAACTAACGCATAAATCTAATACCATCACATTACCAAGTTCCACCAGCGGATCACCGGATCACCGGATTTCAAAATGACAAGAAGAATGGGGAGAGTTCCATAATTATTTTATTTGGTGTCCATCATAAATATGCACATAATGTATAATATCTATACATACCTTAAAACATATTCACAAAATGAGGGCAGCATGACAGATCACTAAACATATTTCAAACAGTAAAAAATGAATCGTCCTTAAATAAATACATTTGATAAATAAATAAATAAATAAATTACTAAATAAACAATTGAAACAAAAACAATAAATTATAGTAGAGATCAGATCTAGATCTATTTTACTTGTGTGTCTGCATGCTTATAGGAACATCCTCTTCGTTTTACATTTTTTTGTACAAACACCAAGGACTCCCAAAGAAAGATGAGGGGGCTAAAACTGTTCTGTACATACTGTGTATGCTCATGAGGCTACTTGACTTCATCCCGAGAGAATGAGAAAGGTTAAACATTAGATGAACCTAAGTAAATAGGAAGCACTTTTAAAGACCTGCACGCTCACACACATTCATGCTGCTCTCAACGTTCAGACATGCCACTTAAGACAAACCTCAACATCCCCACCCTCCACCCCCACCCACACATTGCCAACTCACATTCTCTCAACACACACACACACACACACACACACACACACACACACACACACACACACACACACACACACACACACACACACACACACACACACACACACACACACACACACACACACACACACACACACGCACACAAAGAGGGAGAACACCACCACAGGGAGACCCTGATTTTGCTGGACCAACCATATCCCCACATCTTCCTGAGAGTTTAACTGATCTGTGCCCACCAGGCCACAGGGTTAGACAGGGCGAGTCACATGGTCCTCTCAGACACACGCCCACACCTGGGGGGGCTTACAATGCCTGCAAACAAGACGCCTTTCCCGACTAAAGACAGAAAGACAAACCGAGTTCAAGAGAAAGTTTGAGAGAATTGTCAGTAAGCCACTGAACTTGCTACTGGAAATAGATCATGTAGAAAAGAAAAGAAAAAACTCAAGCAAAGCTTGCATTTAGAAGTCCTGTTGCTTACTCCAGTGTCATGTATCGTTTTGTTTTGTTTCGCAAGAGCCTCTCCGAGAGTCCACATACAAATTCACATAAGATCCCCCACTCTAAAAAAAGATCAGGAAGTCGCTTATTGAAATATACATGAAAGAATACTGTGTGTTTCTGGGTAATCCCACCAATGACATGAGAGGTTCTGGGACAGAGAAGCTCCATTTTGACTCTAGTGTAAGAGCATTGACACGCGTTCACTATAGCAAGCATCAGCATTATTTAGAAACAGAGTTAGCTACAGAATAGTGAAGGCATCCTTATCATCATCTGGGAGCCAAACCTCAGCCAAAAGGATCTCCGTAACCACAATGTTACAGTGCACACAGGACCATGGTTGCTTGTCAGTTTGCACTTCAAACAAATATTGCTTAAGCATTTTATACCCTGTTCTGTGTTCACCATTTTTGTTGCCAATTACGGTACAATTCAACATAAAAAAAAAAAGGAAGGGAGGACAAATTGGTTTAGATGGGCAGTAGTGGCATTTGGTGAATCAGTCTGTGAAATGTTTCTGAAATGGATCCAACATTGTGCGAAAGGCAGCCATCTTAAATCGGGGCAACTACACCATTCCACACCATACAACAACAACATGGCCTCGACTGCACAGATGAGTCCCAGCCCAGCACGACCGGAAGGGAAAGGCTGTTATAGTGTCTTTAGTAGTAGATGTGGTCTGATGTTCATTCTCATTTTTTGTCTTGTGTTGACATTCCATTTCAGCAGTTCCTCTGGGGACGCCTTGGCCTTGTTTTTTTGGAGGGAATAAAATCATGGGTGCAACCAGCTCAGGAGTTCCACAGGAAGGCCAAAGACCAGGCGGAGGGGTTTGAATGCTGCATGGTGGCTATGGTAGACTGCTGATGTAGCTAATGAGATAGGACAGTGGCACTGGCAGAACCTTTGAGGAGAAGGGGTCAGGTATTTTTTTTGTCTCTTTTTTAAAAAAAGTGGACAGAACCTACATCACACAGTTTGGTAGCGGGATATAATCTGGTGGCTAGGAGAGAAAGAGAGATAGATAGATAGATAGATAGATAGATAGAGAGGTTTGGGGGAGTGGAGGAAAGAGACAAAGAACTAAATGTGTGGCATTCCTCTCAACCCCTACAGAAAAAAAAGAAACATATAAGAGAGATTATTTTACAAGCACCCTGCCCTTTCACTTCAGTGTTAAGTGTGTCAGTGTTTGTGCCTGGGGGTTGTGTCAGTGCCTATGCTTACCCACTGAATGTGTTTGTGCTAGGCACACGTCTCTACGTCAGTGTGTTTGAGATGGATGTCTGAGCAAGAGAAAAAAGGTACAAATGTGTCCATGACCGTCAGTTCAAGTGTTTGGATATGTCTTCATGTTTGTGTGCATCTCTCTCTGTGTGTGTGTGTGTGTGTGTGAGCTGTAACTAGTTCCCCAGCCTGGCATTGGCAGTGTGAATACAAATCTATATGATATGGGCGGCCGGAGAAGTGTATTTGTAAATTACACGTTTATATAAGTTTGATGTAAGAGAGTCTTTGATGAGTGGAGTTTGTGTGTGTGTGCATGTGGCTTACAGTCCACTCTACGCCTGAGGAACTAATCTTTCATCTGGCCTAGGCTCCAGTGTGGTTGGCCTCTGTGCAAGTGGTGAGTACGTGAAAGAGCAAGTGTGTGTGTGTGTGTGTGTGTGTGTGTGTGTGTGTGTGTGTGTGTGTCTGTGTGTGTCACAGAGGTTTATAATCTGGTTTGGGCCTCTGGGATATAGATCTCAATGCTGTCTGCGCTCTCCGTTGCCGAGTTTTGCCGCACAGACGCGGCCCGCTTGGCCGCCATCAGCCGCTTGCGCGCCTCCTGCCGCTGCTTCTCGGTGCTCTCTAGAGAGCGGTCTCTGGCCAGCGGCGGGTGGCCTTTCGGGGGTTTCTTTGGCACTGGGGGAGGCAGCTTACGCTCCTGAACAGGGAGGACAAACAGTCAGTTAGCTGCTGCTGCTGCTGCTGCTGCCGCCGTCACCACCACTAACAGGGCAGTGGAGATGGGAGAGAGAGAGAGAGAGAGAGAGAGAGAGTCGGGTGCGGATGGACAGCCACACAACGGTGCACGCAAAAGCATCCACACAGAGAGACAGACAGAGAGAGACAGCGCAACGGGATGAGACGGACGGACGGACGGACGGAAGGACGGGTGGCCAGCCGCTGTTAGTGCGAAAGTGGCCGATTGCGTGCGGTATGACAACGCGGCCAGGCAAAGGTGAGAGGTCGGGGCGAGGGGGAGGGGGTGTGGCGCCCCTTCCCCGGTGCGTGCCAGATGGAATGACGCCGGTTAAACCACAGCTCACTGTCAATAAAAAACAAACAGAACAAAACATGACATGGAAACGATGTTCAGAAATTCAGAAAGAGCAAATGACAGAAATAATAATACAAAAAAAAGAAAATCACAGCCATGAGTTTACAGGCACACAGCCAACTCTACTGACATTAATACAGTACACAATGCCAGTGGATGGACACACCTGACTTTTTCTATGTGTGTATATGTTTGCACTAGGCTTTAAGACTCTTGTTTAAGGGTACAACACCCCAGTTGTCACAGGTGATGCTATTCATCACAACTTCAAGGAGTATTTTGGTGAAAAGACAAAAGCCAACAACATATTTATTTTTCCGAATGACAAGACGTGGACGAATGACCTGAGTGAAGAACCAGAGTTATGTAGCTTACTTTTTCTGATCAACTAGTCTTTGAGGGGCACGTAATTGAATGGACAATTAGACCCTTGGTGTGTGTGTCTGTGTGTGTGTGTGTCTGTGTGTGTGTGTGTCTGTGTGTGTGTGTGTGTGTGTGTGTCTGTGTGTGTGTGTGTGTGTCTTTCTGAGACTACTCATTTGTGTCATCATTGAAAGCTGGAGAGCCCTAAAGCACACACTCTAAAGCAAGGTGATTGCCGACCCACTGAGCAAGGAAGACGTGTTTAAACATTATGGTAGAACAACAGCAGTCCTGCATGCACATGAGTAAGAGGCTGAAGAAGCGGGTTTCCCCCGCACACTCAGCAGGATGAACACACAGTAGCTCGACCGAACACAGACACCGATCGACGCGCGTGTGTGTGTGTGTGTGTGTTAATCACGTCCGCCTGGCCCCCAGGGATGCCGCGGCCCGCGTCGGCTTTACCTTGCGCTCAGGGGGGTCCAGGGGTCTCCAGTTGTTGGCTTTGAGCTGGTGGAGCTCGTCAAACTTGAGGCTGATGTTCTCGATCGACAGCTGGAGCATGTCCCAGAACCCAGCCAGGTCCTGGGACACCGGTCTGGGATGTGCGTTGGGGTTCTGTTGGATGGACCGTGGCTCAGTCAGACAAATGGAAACTTAATCAACTGTAATAGCATGTAAAACCCCCACATTACTGATCTAGTAAAAACAATGTTGTCTTTCAAGGAATAACCTGTCCAGGCTAGGACATCTTTAAGTTAAGTTGATTATTAGATGTGCTGATGACTGGACCACGTCATACAGGATTGTTACCAGACAGAGACATTTATATTAAAAAAAGAAACTCACCAGGTTCTCTTCACAGAGCTCTCTGAACTGCTGGAATTTCTGAGACATGAGGAGCTGAGCACTGCCCACAGCACTGCGGATCTTCCCTAGGACTGCACACACACACACACACAGACGCACACACACAGACACACACACACACACACACACACACGCACACACAGACAGACAGACACACACACACACACACACACACACACACACACACAGACACACACACACAC
>NC_045176.1:8910103-8917603 GCF_900700415.2 Clupea harengus
GGCTGTTTCAGGAGCCTTCTACCCACCACGCTTCCAAGAAGCATTACCCATTTCATGAAATATGTCAAATGATCAATCAGAGGCACTTTCCCGTTGTTTCCTTTCAAATCCAGTCCCTCATCTACCCCTCTCACTTACACTTCAGCCACACTAAAGACGCCTGCGTTTCAAAGTGACAAACATAAATGCATGTGTCTACAGAGAGCACTGTGCTACTGGAGGGGCAATTACTCCACTCAATGGCACAGCTCAGTTTTAGAATGATAATATAAGCTTATATATGTCCTTAAGCTGTTACCTAACGGTTATGTTCCTATACAGGCAAATAAAAAAAGGCACTACCTGAAATGAATGTTTCAATTAGAGAAGAACAAAAATCCACCCCCCCCCCTGTCTGTCCGTCTGTCCAGGCTCTCACCTGGATGCCGATAGAAAGGCAGCGGCTCCTGCGCAGGGCCTCGCGGCGCGTCTCCTCCGCGGTGGGCAGCAGCTGGGGCAGCGAGGCCAGCGTGATGGCGGGCCCGGCGTCGGTCCCGATGGTGAGGGCGGGTATGGCGGCGTGGGACGAGGTGGCGGAGGTGCAGGCGCTGGAGACGGCCAGGGTGAAGGCCACGGCGCTGCTGCTGACGTGCTGGCTGGCCGGCCCGTGGATCTGGGCGTTGGCGGCCTCGATGGCGGCGGTCAGCGCCTTCATGCTGTCGATGCTCTCCGTGGAGTTGCTGAGGCCCGAGTGCAGCACCCGGCCGTCGCCGCTGCCGCCGCCGCCGCCACCCGCCCCGCCCCGCGGCCCCACGCTGCCCTCCATGTAGGCGTCCTGCGCCGACTCGGTGCTGCTCTGCGCCGTGATGGAGATGAACGGCTTGGTGGAGGTGGTGGTGGTGGTGGTGGTGCGCGGCGGCACCGGCGGAGGCGTCTTCTTGTAGGTGGTGATGCAGGACGACACTGCAGGCGGACACAGACAGAATGTCAGGGTGGAATTTAGCCGTCCTCTCTATGAGCCTGCGTCTCAGCTGCTAGAGAAAGATGCTCACAACACCAGGATCATGGGAGCACCTACACACATGTAGATCTGTGCTGTAAGTCACTTTGGATAGAAGCGTCTGCTGAATCAATGGAATGTAAATGTGGAATGTGTGTGTGTGAAACAGTGGAGGTGTGCTGGAGTGTGACGCAGCAGGGTGACGGGGGGGAGAACACGGGATGACTCAGAGCCGGCGAGGAGTCAGACTGTGGCCCACGCAGACGCCCCTCCACCATGCGCTGGAGGAGTAATTACACACACTTCACATCACTGTACATTCAGCATCCATTTGAATAAGGATGAAAAAAAGTTTGTCCAACTATACTGGGGACAGAGACTGGGACGATGAATCACCAGGTTCCAGGTCCTCCGGGGTGATCTTCGATTACTCACTTCCCCATATTTATCCTGTCGGGCTACGTGTATAGGATGACAACGCACATGCATTGCATATAGTGTGAAACCTACATCACTGTATTCTCCCAAACTCTAACTGGGCAGGTAGATTTCCTTTCAAACGCTACCCTGTGACAACGCTAGAACGCAGAGCGCATATAATGCGACTGGTGCAGCAGCGGGAGGCTGCAGTGCAATGCAGTGCTCTCGGAGCAGAGCAGAGCAGAGAAGAGAAGAGGAGAGAAGAGAAGAGCAGAGAAGAGCCGAGACGAGCAGAGAAGAGCAGAGCAGAGCAGAGCCGAGCAGAGCAGAGCAGACGCAGTAAATGAGCAGCGGCGCTATCTGACAGGGACACCTTAGCGTGGGTCCGCGCCGCGCGTTCTCCCAGGCCTTATCTCTGCTGCTCTGCTACTGTTGTTCGCACAGCTGAGTCACTTCAGCAACCGGTGGCCTCGTAGGTGGGAGAGGCCAGACTAAATATGAGATCATCCCCATGAAGTGTGTCTGGCCACCAGTCAGGTAAGGAAACAGTGTGTGTGTGTGTGTGTGTGTGCGTGTGTGCGTGTGTGTGTGTGTGTGTGTGTGTGTGTGTGTGTGTGTGTGTGTGTGTGTGTGTGTGTCTGTGTGTGTGTGTGTGTGCGTGTGTGCGTGTGTGTGTGTGTCTGTGTGTGAATTAGCAAAGGAAAAAGAGTGTGCTTATGCCTAAGAGAATGTGCCCATATTTTGCGGGATTGTGTGTCTATATAAATACATACTCATGCATTAATACATGTATTTACAGAGAGAGAGAGAAAGAGATAGAGGGAGAGAGAGGGAGAGAGACAGAGGGAGTGAGAGAGAGAGGGAGAGAGACAGAGGGGGAGAGAGAGAGAGAGAGGGAGAGAGACAGAGGGAGAGAGAGAGAGAGAGAGAGAATGGGACAGTAGTCACTGAGTCACTGAAGCGTGTCCACTCGTCACACTCATCGCACAGAGTAGGATGATCACATGCCCAGAGCAGAGCAGGCTAGCAGAATCCTTACAACAGTGCTGACACTCCCCCATAAGACACACACGCACACACACACACACACACTCCCCCATAAGACACACACGCACACACACACACACACACACTCCCACTGTCTCTCACAGCCTTCCCTAAAAGGCTCTCTCTCTGTCTCTCTCCCTCTCTCTCACACACACACAGACACACGAGCACACACACACACACACACACACACACACACACACACACACACACAAGCACACGCACACACACACACACACACACACATGAAGGACAAAAGCTGTGACAGCAGGGTCTTTTTTATGTGAAAACTGGGTCACAGTATTGTATGATAAAAAAAAGCCAACAACGAGAGAGAAGAGATGGAATCACTGACATAAAACAGCATATGCAAAAAAGGCTTTGTACTGAGAAACAGCAGTCACATCGGTGCGACTATCGGAACTATCTTGGTACGCCAGAGATAAAAAAACAAGAAAAAGGGTCCTTCTGAGGCCCGGAGTTCTGATCTCTCACAACACTTTCCCTGACAAAGCGTCAAGGCAGGCAAGTGGAATTGATTCACTCAAGCTGTGAGATGAGATCCTGTCAGGAGAGACCTACGCTGAGTTCAGCCTTGGAAAGGCAGCCGACCACATGGGCTGAACAGAGAGAGAGAGAGAGAGAGAGAGAGAGAGAGAGAGTGAGAAATAGAGTGTGTGTGAGAGAGAGAGAGAGAGAGAGAATAAAACAAACAGATATCCTGCTCCTTCTGGCTGTGAGCCCAATGCTGTCTGCTTTGACTGCTGGTTAGGGGGGGAACTGCCTGAGCAGCAGTTGTGGATGGGCTTGTATCCCTTCGAGCCACAACAGTACATCAAAGCACATAAAACATACACTCACATGCCTGCAGATACATACATACACACACATATGTACACACTGACTCACCCAGAACACATGCACCTGCACACACACGCAAACACACGCACACACACACACACGCGCACACACACACACACACACACACACACACACACACAAACACACCCACGCACGCCCACACACGCACACACACACACACACAGCTGATGTGAGGACCTCTGGACCCTATTTATGAAGCCATCTGTGTGACTGTTTAGCCCACAGAGGTAGGGAAACCTCAAAGCAGTCCCGGCAGCCGAGGTAAGAGCTCTGAGCATCACACAGTGGAGCCTTATGGAGAATGGCCCACAGGGGAGTTCACTCATGTTTACACTCGGCAATGCGGTCATGACACACATCGCGCACGCTCACACACACAAACAGACACACACACACACACACACACGCAGAAACACACACACATACACACACGCTCACACACACAAACAGACACACACACACACACACACACACACACACACACACACGCAGAAACACACACACATACACACACGCACACACACACACAAGCAGACACAGACAAACATGAGAGGGCACACGCGCGCACACCCACACACAAACAAAAGGCGATTTTCGGGGCTGTTGTCATGGATGACTGAGTGTGTGAGTGTGGGGCTAACTGTTTCACTCAGAGACTCTGTGTGTCTTTGGAATGACTGCTCATTGGCATCCTATGTAACCCCATCTAGCTCTGAATGCTCTGAGAAACCGGAGACAGGTGCCCTGCTCTCGTAGGTTCAAACTACCCTTTTACCTGTTGCTAGCAGCTATAGCCATTACAGGTCTGAGCCACTTTAAACTATTGAAAGACCTCATGAACATGTGTATCCACAAAATATAAATGACCAAAATCATCAGTTTTATGTGTACTAATCTATAACTATTTATCTACTAAATCTACTATTTATTTACTAGTCAATCTGTCAACCTTCAAATTCCCAGTCTCCCTACAAGTCCTGTTTATAATATCTCATTTGGTACACACTTCATCTGCCTTTGCCGCCAGAGAGTCCTTCAGATCTATTAGGCCTCTGCAAATGCATCATGCACATTTCTGCTCAACGCAATCAAACCAGATAAACCTGTCTTTTTATGTGTATGTAACCACAGCAACATGGTTCAGTATTAACAAAAATAGTGAGGAATTATGAGGAATCATTTGCTAATTTGTATTTAAATCTCATTTAAACCTTCAACCCTCTAATTTCATCCCCCTTTAGTGTTGGAAAATGCTAGCTAGATGAAATTGATTCTTATGCCATCCTATAGGATCACATTAGATATGATGAGTCAAATATTGTATACTTATATAAGATCCAAACTAGTAATTGCTTTTGACCCACCAAGCTTTGTTGTCAATGCAAAACAAGTGGCTCCCTTCCGTACAAGCCCTGAGCATATCATTGTGGTGCATGAGTTGCCTACTCTTTTACTGCGGGTGCAGCCTCCCTCTGAAACAACGAGTGTCACATGAGTCCCTCTAGTGGTTTACTTGCAGTACCGCAGTTACTGACTCCTCCAATCGAAGATGTTTGGCAGCAGCAAGATGCCGTGCCTAATTTCTTACATAAATCTGACGTACTTCATGAGCTCACTGGAGGACTTCAGACAGATGGATTTGTTTTCTGCCTAACTGTTTTGTCAATTCAAACCATGACAACCTGCTGCACAAACGTCAGTGCAAGATGACTCAGCGATGGCTAAGTGCCCACGACAGAGAAGCCCAAATAAGTCAAACACTCAATAAGTCAACACTCTACTCAGTCGCGTTTTACAAACAACAACAGACATCTTCACAAGAAACCGTCATGTAGACGTCTTCCCACCTAAAAATAAGATACCTATGTGCCGTCACTACATAATAAGAGCTTTATACATGCTAAGAGACTTGATATACTGTAGGTACACAGAGCTTTATACATGATACGAGACTTGATATACTGCAGGTACACGCAGCTTCATACCGATCATTAGAATAGCATCACAGATGATTGAGGTCTGACTCAAAGGTAGACCACAAAAGGGTCTTTACAACAGCATTGAATGAGAAATATTTCCAGGAAATGTAAAAATAGTCCCCCTCCTGTGCAGTTAAATGCGCTCTGTGGTTAGTCTGCTCAGTGGTCGTCGGCCCACTCACAGACACATACTGAGACTCTGATGCATACTGCTCACTTAGCTGCCAACACTGAAGGGTTGTGTCAGGAGCACTCTCACTGGCTGCCCGTGATGTCATTCACAGCAATGTGGCAGTCTCTCTTTCTCGCCCACATTTTACAATTAATCATTCCTTCTCCCTTCTGCTTTCCTTCTGTCGTTTTACCAATGCAGTGACTGTGCTAACTTTGAGTGATCTTTCACTCTCTCACTCTCTCTCTCACTCTCTCTTTCAATCTCTCTCTTTCCTTCTCTCTCACTCTGACGTGAGAGTTTTGGCATCTCTGGACGGTCGACCCTGAACCTTACAGGACAAAGTGAATCATGCTGTCAAGACTGGACAGCCAGATTTCACCCCACCTCTATTTCAGTGGCAGACCATTCTGTGTCCAGGCCCTAACACCAACCCTGCCAGTCCATTTCAATGGCAGACCATTCTGTGTCCAGGCCCTAACACCAACCCTGCCAGTCTATTTCAGTGGCAGACCATTCTGTGCCCGGCCCTAACACCAACCCTGCCAGCGGGACGAAGAATCCACAGTCAAGCAGAACCCTCCTCTGTTGGGGCATTTGGTGCGCACAGGCGACTATTTTAAAGGATTGAGTCCACGAGAAACAATTGTGACAAATATTATTCAGTCAAGCTACGTAATACTACGTAACCAATCCGGAGGGATCACGCTAAAGGGAATGGGGCTTAATGGATCAGTGTCACAATGACTGTTGTTTAGTCTATATAAGTAACATAAGTGATTTTAGTGGCCTTAAAGACACAAAACTGCGTTCTAATTATTCTAAGGTAAGACCCAAGAGACACCAATGAAAACTCACGGTCCCTGGGACCCAAGAGAGGCAATTAACCTGAACCACTCGTGCACCAGCTTTGGGATAAAGGTCAACTGTAATCCAAGCCGTGGATGCCCCTGAGACGACGGTAGCCGCCGACCTCTGGGATATTATTACAATACATTTACAGACATTAGCACAGTGCACTCCAATTACTGCACCGGCTCCAAACTGGCACGTGCATCACAGAGTATTACCCTAGTTAACCTGTAGATGATCACAGTGTATTACCCTAGTTAACCTGTAGATGTAGATGATCACAGTGTATTACCCTAGTTAACCTGTAGATGATCACAGTGTATTACCCTAGTTAACCTGTAGATGATCACAGTGTATTACGTTAGCTAACCTGTAGATGTAGATGATCACAGTGTATTACCCTAGTTAACCTGTAGATGTAGATGATCACAGTGTATTACCCTAGTTAACCTGTAGATGTAGATGATCACAGAGTATTACCCTAGTTAACCTGTAGATGATCACAGTGTATTACCCTAGTTAACCTGTAGATGTAGATGATCACAGTGTATTACCCTAGTTAACCTGTAGATGATCACAGTGTATTACCTTAGTTAACCTGTAGA
The DNA here is from genome assembly GCF_900700415.2 of Clupea harengus. NCBI lineage: Eukaryota > Metazoa > Chordata > Actinopteri > Clupeiformes > Clupeidae > Clupea > Clupea harengus. Next base: position 8,917,040 of record NC_045176.1, read on the forward strand.
TGTAGATGAACACAAGTCCAGTGCATTTCTCAGTAGTGTCAAACTCATCACTTCAGTTTAAAACTGACAAACCAGCAAACTTCAATCCTGGCCTGTAGTCCAGTCCCTCACAGTTCATATTGATTCATTAGTTCATATAGTAGTCGTTCATAGAGTGGTAGTTCATAGTTATCAGCGTCGGCCTACAGGCTCCTTCAAAAACGACACCACAAAAAAGAAGAGACAAGAAGAGTGGAGGAGACCGCCTTTAACTCCTTAAACCCTCTGACACGTGTAATATACTGCTAATCCTTCCCAGACATGACGTATTCAGAGCCGACATGCAGCTCTGACATCAGTTCGTAATGAGGATTTGTTCAGTACGGTACATGAGCCTATGGAACATGACACATGACTGTGGCGCTTCAGAGTAGGGACAGTAAAATGGAGTGAGATATGTATGAAAAACATTCTGGGGAATGTATTGAAGTCTCTTGTGTGAGAGTGTGTGTGTGTGTGTGTGTGTGAGAGAGGGAGAGTGTGTATGTGAGTGTGTGTGAGTGAGAGAGTGTGTGTGTGTGTGAG
>NC_045176.1:8920103-9020103 GCF_900700415.2 Clupea harengus
AGGTGCTTTTACATACATCAAACAAGTGTTGGTAACAGCAAAATGGTCGACTTGAAAAACAACAGACTGATCCGAGTCATTTAGGACTGCCCCATAGTGGTCAGTAGTGGCAATAATACTACTACTACTACTACTACTACTACTACTACTAATAATAATAATAATCTAAATAACAAAATGAAATGTAAACAAGGGTGTAAATCCAAACAGACTATTGTGTTAGTGGTCCACAGAGTACAGCAGCAGACCAGGCCTGGCAGATCTGAACCCAGATACTGATGCTATTATGATCCAAGCTGCCCAAGGAAACATGTTGTTTGTCTAGAGCACCATACTGTCTACTACAAAAACCCCTTTCTATACACTGTGTTATTTCTACAGTGGTGAATTTTCAAGAGCTGGACATCCAAAGAAGCAGATGGCACAGCACATAAGGCTGGTACACACAAATACATGGAGACAGACAGACAGACACACACACACACACACACACACACACTCTCAAAGACATGTAAGTTTGGTTGGGTGTGGGGGGGTGGGGGGCGCCCTCTCAATGTCAACCCTGACAGCTCCCTCCATTAGTCCCCCCATAATTCATCTGGCATGGTCTCCGTGGCGCGGACATCTGGATTAGCCACGGTGGGCTCTCCCTGACAGGGCCGCGGCATAAATCTGCCTCGCAGTGGGGAGGGACGCGGCAGGGCCAGGCGTGTGGGCGGGCGGGCGGACGGGAGGAGAGAGAGAGAGAGACGGAGACGCTCTGCCGATGGGAGTCCTTCTCCACCTTCTCTCCGTCAATGTCAGCTGAGTGTCACAGGAGGAGCTGCAGCTGCTGTGGCCACGGGTGTTTTGGGGGCCGTCTCAGATCAAACAACATCTCACGTCTCAGAGTCTCGCTGACACACACAAACACACACACCGAGTCATGTGTGCACACACCAAGGTGAGACTACCACTTATCTGACCAGACCTTCATGAGACACACCCCGAGTACTAACATGTTATGTTATGTTATGTTATGGTAGGTTGTTGTGCAGTGTCTTGTCTTAAGAATTTCAGTGCCCAGTCTGACTCTGTGTTGTTCTGAGCATCTGACAATAAAGGACTTGAAACACTGAGTCATGTAGGTTAACATGAGGTTAGATTCCTCTACTCCCCTACCTTCTATGCCAGAATCCTTCTGAAAGTCCTCTAAATGTAATCCCAAACTTCCACAATATTTTGATTACGGATCCTGTGCGTCATCAGCACACCACAGAACCAGCAAGGCAGACTACATACTGTGCGTAGCTTGTAAATGCTTGGAAGACCCACAGTCCTTCCAATCAGGCGATGTATGTATAGCATTAGAGGGGAGAGGGTGCACGTGAGATATAGTGATACAGACGTATAGATCTGATGGAAAGATGGGTTTGATATTTTGATGAGTGGTTCTGTACAGCTTAATATGTTTTAAATCTGGGACTGAGGCTCAATTCAAAATGAATGCATTCCAATAAATAAATAAAACATAACGTCACTATTCAAAATGGTACATCTCACAGCGCACCCCGGTACTTTGAATACAAAATCAGCCGGTGGGGAAGAATACATTCGCGCTACACACACACACACACACACACACACACACACACGCACACACAAATACACACACATCTTTCTTTTTCACAATCCCAGCAGCGTGTGTTCTTAAGTGGATTATGGAGATGCAGAAGTGTTGGGCAGGAGGGTAAAAAAAAGAGGAGGTGATTTGCATGACTGTGCCTCTGGGCTTCAATCTCGGCTTGAAGGTCGGCTCCCTGCTCTTGTCTTCGCCATAATTACTCTCAACAGCTCTCATGACGACGAGACCGGTTCACGGCGGTGTTATTTTTTTTCCCTTCTGGGTTTTCCTTTATCTCCCTGGCAGGGTGGGAAAACATGTTTACTCAACATCATCAATAACAATCAGTCGAGTGTGGCAGCCATCTTGATTAATGGGGGCCAACTGTGCTCAAAGTGGGCTGTTCTGCCCCGTCCTCGTTCGGAGTCAGAGGTTGAGTCGGAGGCAGAGGTAGAGTCGGAGGCAGGTCACAGGGGCAGGTGGAGCTGTGACAGGGGCAGGTGGAGCTGAACACGCCCCTTAATGGCTGCAGTCGGCACCCTTGATCCTGAAGGTGGCAGGTTTAAAGCAGGGATGTTACAAAACAGAATGCCTCTAAGCCACAAGCTGGGCTGGTGTTTTTTTGTCCTTCTACTTTCAGTCTGGCCCCAAAGGCAGATATGAAAAATTCACAAGTCCGGTGCAAACTCCCGGCCCTCACGCACTCCCCCACTCGCACACAGTTTTGCACTTTTCTCTCACTTTTTCTCCCTCCTCCTCCTCCTCCTCTTCCCCCAAGTGTCTTCCCACAGCTAATGCTGCAGACTCCTGCCCATATGTCTGCCAGCAGCATCCACCGGCAGCCAGGGAACATCACACTAACACGCCTCGCCTCGCCCCAGCCGAGCAGCGCAGCGCAGTGCTGCGCCAAGCCCACAGCCCGGGGGGGAAAAGCAGTTTATTCAGCCGAGGAAGCATCCTGTACCCCCATGCCACGTCCAGAGCTCATCCTAAGCTGGCTTCTCAGGGACGGAAGTGAAAGTGCTCAAAGCAGTCAGCCCTGCCAAACACTGTTCATCTGCTTGGACTCCAACACTCGAAATCGCTCAACTAACTACTGTTCAGATTCAGAGATAAATAATGGAAAGATAAAAAAAAATTAAATGATAAAAAAAAGATTTTCAGACAGAGACTGATTTTTCAGTCAAAACAAAGAAAAACAAACAAACGTCACTGTCTGCTGTCAAACGTTGGTGACAGACAGACAGACAGACAGGTTTGTCAGCATCAAGGAGATGCGGCGAGCAGGAGCCACGGTAAAGTGAGGCCTGAGGCCCCAGCGATTCTCCACTTACTTAGGGTCGATTGGAGCACTACGCAGCACCAGCGCCTGCGGTAGGCCCCCTTGTGGTGACATGTATTCTGATGTCTCTTCTGATGAGATCAAACTGAGATGTCAGATGCTGTCAGCGGGATTAGGCCGCAGGGCCCTGCCACTCAGAAACCCCCAGAGAGGAGCAACAGAATTGGGTCACCACAAGTTCAGTCCAGACCCTGTGTGTGTGTATGTTTGTGTGTGTGTGTGTGTGTGTGTGTGTGTGTGTGTGTTTATGACTGTGTGGGTATATATATAAACTCTGTGTGTGTACTTGAATATGTGTGTATTTGAATGTATGTGTATAGATAGAGTGTGTGTGTGTGTGTGTGCACTTCCATGCCTGCCAGCCAGAGTAGGTCTGTGGGTCAGTCACACTCATAAGCTTCCGTAGTCATCACGTGTGGCCACATAGTTATACACACAAAAGATATTTCCAGGTCAGTTGCTAGGGGCTGCATCAAAGACTACCCAAGATGGTGGGAGTGACGCTGGATGCTGGAAGAACTGTGACGGAGACTGTTTTTATACCACTGTCGTTTCAATCTGCTGGTACCAAATGTAATCTCATTGGGATTTGATTGACCTCAGTAATGCGGCTTGAGCCTTGAGGTTAACATGCTGCAGAAGGGCCTACCTAGAGGTTAATGCACAATAAAAGCTTTATGAGGAAGTCCATCTTAGGCAGTAATGACATTGCACGGCTGAATAGGCACCAGATGAATATTTATGATCTCTGAGACATTTGCGGACTCGCCTGTTTGACACACGGCCACTGGGACAGCTGTTTGGGAGTCTTTTGAAGTGACTGCTGGTGTCAGCACTGGCCGGAGAGAAGCACCAGGCCTGTAACAGCCAACCATCCATGGGGTCTGTTTGAGTGCGGACATCAGAGGAGGCCCGATCTGAAATCTCTTTACTGCAGCCAAATGCCCACGGGTCTCAGGAGAAAAGGGGCTGCTTTGCTTGTGCAGATGGGGCTTGCGGTGTCTGACACAGTGTAATTGAGTGTTTTGCATTGCAATTGTGTGGTTCTTTGTTGTAGTTTTTCTTTATTTCATTCTGTTTAGACCTGCTCCAACTCACTATGTTTGGCGGTCACATTTGCATCCATGTACACAGACTAACCTCTTCAAAGCTGACCGCGGCTGTTTCCATATGCTGCTATGGCGCCACAACAAAGGGCTGCGGGGCTTAAAAAACACGTGTGCACATGTGTCGGTGAGCGTGTGATATACGCGCGCGTGCGAGAGAGATCAAACGTGAGAGCACCTTCGCAGCACAGTTGCATGCATATGTCTGTATGCGAGAGTGCATGTCGGTGTGCAAGACAGAGAGTGAGCGTGTTTTTGGAATGCGTCTCCACACTGACCTGTGCTACTCTGGATGGTCCTGACGGTGGTGGTGGTCCGCGGCGGCGAGGCGGTCAGCGGTCCCACCTCGTCGTCCTGCGAGCAGCCCTGGTCGATGGCGCGCACGTAACTGTGGCTTCGCATGCGGAAGCAGCCCGGCACCGGCAGGTCCAGCGCGTTCACCGCCTGCGACTCCATCTCGCTGAACACCGACTCGCACACGGCCTCAATCTGGCCGTTCACCTCCACCTCGCTCACCTTCACAGCAGGAAGGGCCAGGTGGAGGAGGAGGAGGAGGAGGAGAAGGAGGAAGAAAGAAGGGACAAGGAAGAAAGGTAGAGAGGTATACAGTGGAGGGTGTGGGGGGGGGGGGGGGCAGAGCATCAGTGAGGGCACTCAGCAGCAGAGCATGGAATCTCATACAGCAGAAAAAAGCCCCACTTACCACGGGGGGAAACATCGGGGTGGAAAAAAGAGCTTATGAAGATAACAAGGCAAAAGAAGACTTGTACGAATTAACTAAACAAACACAATGCAGAGGCAGGAAGAGGAAGAGTCTTTCAGTAAGAGCAACGGGCGGGGGGAGAATTGAAGTGCTCTGAAAGAAAGTCAATGTCACTTCAGAGGAACGGGGGCATGCGTGAACTTCCACTACGAATGGGAGGAGATGCAGAAAAACAAACTTGGATGCCAAAGTGCATTATGGGTGGAGGAGGAGGAAAGGGGGGGGGCGGGGGGTGGTTGTCTGAGATTTGACTAGTGAAGGATGCCAGATGCCTTGCTTGCTTACAGTGCTGCCCTGGCCAAAAAGAAGCAAGGAGATCTAGCACTGAAGTAGCAGGCTAGTTACCAAAGGGCTCACAGTGGATCAGGCAGAAGAGGAGGTGGAGGAGGAGGAGGTGATAGTGGTGAATGGAGGTGAAGACAGGCTGGAGAAATGACACGGAGGGAGACACTGGACAGGGAAAGAACACACTGTACACAAGGAGAGGGAGGAGAATGTGGAAGAAACGAAACGGCGCAAGGAGGGCTAGTAGCTCAGAACTCGCTAACAATCATACATGAGGGAATTCACTTCTATTGTTCTTCCTGAATGGAACTGTACTTTAGTGTATTTTTGTCCTTGGGCCTGACAGCAGGCACTTAAAGCCGAGTCTTGGGCAAGTTCGATTATAAATTATTTAAAGTCCAAATGTTGGCAAAACCAGAAAAAAATAAACTTTCGGTTAGTTCGCTAGATCCTCTATGAAAATGCGACTGGGAAATCAGATCAAAAATCAGTCCGTATTTAAGTTAAATGATAATTTAATAAATGTGCAATTTGTTCAAGTTCAAATCAGGCCAAATCTAGAGGATTTAAAAACAGATTTATACTTTCTCTGTTAGACAGCATCTTAGTGAGATCTGACTGGTGTTAGTAGAGGACATTAAATTCTGTTACTACTATAACTGTTTATATTATATTAGTTCGATGTTATTTACGATACAAAGGTGAATGAACAACACCATGTGGCTTATGGTTCCAATTCATCTCGACAAGAGATGAATCACAGGGTTGACGTCATGATCTGGTATGGTTCGGACTCTAAGGGTTCAAGTTTGGACCTTCCTCCCCCTGCACCCCCGGCCTGCCCTGCTCCCCGCCCCCACCAGAAGAGAAGGAGGACTGGGGGGAGGATCGGGGGCTGGCTTGGCCACCAGAGACGGTTGCGTGGGGTGAGAGTTTGGGACGGCCACCAACCTGGCTGATGGTGCTCATTGCCCTCATGTAGCTCTCGTTTCGCGAGCGGTATTGGGGTGAGGCGAGCAGGGCTTTGGGATCCAGGCTGTCCAGGCTCCTATTGATGGAAACTTCACTCACCGCCCGCAGGTAGCTATGGCTTCGGATCTGCAGCTTCGGCGAGTGCTCGGTGGAGATCCTGCCCGGTGAGATAGAGAGAGAGGGAGAGAGAAAGAAAGAGAGAGAGAGAAGAGAGAGAGAGAGAGAGAGAGAGGGAGGGAGGACAAATTACAAGACTGGAAGTAAAAAGTAAAAAGCAGTGACAGAGACAGAGAAATGGAGGAACACATCATAGTTATGGAAACATGGTCTATCTCACTCCAGCTGAAGAGCACATATAAGTGTCATCTATTTGGACGGATATGAGTGCTTGAAAGTGTTGCTGGCATAGCGACCTGCAGTAGGAGGCGGATGGCAAGGCTCATGCACCACCAGAGCCAATCTGAAGGGCATCAACAGAGAGGGGGCAGAGAGAGAGAGAGAGATGGAGAGAGAGAGAGATGAGAGAGAGAGAGACAGAGATAGAGACAGAGAGAGAGAGATAAAGATGGCAAGAAATATATGGGGGAGTCTGTCTTTTTCTTCTTTTTTTCCTCTCTCTGAGGTCCACTGAGTGGGTGGGGGTGGGGGGTGGGGGGTCTCGAGGACAGCCCATCGAGCGGAGGGTCTCTGGGCTGATTCAGCCCCGGCTCCCTGTTTGTCCGGCGCGGGCCTGCATTATGCATGTATGGCTCTTTAAATAGAGGCAGCCAGCTCCAGCGGGCACTGACAGAGCTGCTCTCCTCGCCACCACTCCACTGCGGCTGCTGAGCAAAAACAGCTAAACTCACTTAAGGCCGCCCACGTAGGCTGCGCTTCACACACACACACACACACACACACACACACACACACACACACACACACACACACACACACACACACACACACAGACACACGCACACACATCACGTTGACAAACGTGTGTGTACTTGGACTCATGGACATCTATATGCACAACGACACATGCAAGAATGTGCCTGCGCGTATATACATAGGGACACATGCCATACACACACACACACACACACACACACACACACACACACACAAATGCAGAGGCACAGGCAGACAGCTGGCGGTAACAGCAGCTGCAGTGTGGCGTCTGAAGGAGGGAGAGCCAGAAGGAGAGCCCAGAGCCGACAGCACTGAGCGGACGGGCGAGAGTTGCTCCTGTGTCTGCATGACTGGACTCGTGACCGTGCAGCACGCACCCTGAGCTCCGCTGAAGACCGCTGCACGCCCATGTAAGTGGTCCATTCAAGCACACAGCATCACACACACACACAACCACACACACACACACACACACACACACACACACACACACACACACACACACACACAACCACACACACACACACACACACACACACGCACACACGCACACAAACACACACACACACACACACACACACACACACACACACACACACACACACAGACACTTTCGCCAAGGCCGAGGCAAGTTGGGCTGGGAACATGTTATATCAGACACCTTAGATCAACGATGAAATCGTTGAAGTACAATGGATATATATCAAGTATAAACATAACTATTAGGTGCTGGCAATCAAGTCTTCAGCCTTTATCTGATAGTGTTTTTCTGTTGCAAGTCTGCAAACAATTTATTATATGTCTTCTCTAGGTAATTTACTCCAATGAACCTGATATGCAAATTCTGTTTGTGGTTACAAACTGTAAACACAGATAAGGTTCTAACTCCAGGCAATTATGGCGCACCCCCCCCCCGCTCTTAGATTGTTGCCGCTGCCGTTGTGCCGTGGAGTGTTCCTGGACGGAGGTGGGTGGTGGGTGGTGCCCGCCCTCTGACATAGGGGATTTGATTATGTACGCTGCCAGTGGAGTGGAAGAGAGCCCTGCCTCTCTGCCTCGCTCCTCCGGGGGGGGGGGGTGGATCTAGCTACCGCCTTTCCCACCACACCCCCCAGGGCGCTCGCATTGCCGCCTGAGTTTGTGTCAGCTATTCTTCATAACACATGACCATATGTCACATACATTATGTATCAGTGGGCTCGCAGTCCGCCTAATGGCATCTTCAATGTGTCCTTTTCATGCGTCATGAGGACCGATGATGTAACGAGGCTCTTATTGACAGTCAGATAGACACGGCGTGCGGCGCTGTTGGAAGTAGGTCCAGAGGCAGGGACCCACCGTGGGCCTGTGATGAGCACTATTACTTAGTGCTCCTCTCTGTGGAGTGATGTTGTGAACGGGTTAAATTCACAACGGCATTCAAACTGTTCTTCTTCATGCATGGTCTCATCTGAGTTGCCGCCTTGTCTTTTGACACAAAACAGTCTAGGACGAAACTGAAGGAATTCTACAAAATCAATATTTATAACCAGGCGTAATTCCAAAATAGTATTACAAATCTGCAAAGCCCCAAATCCTCCAATCCCTCTTATAGACAAACTCTGGGCTGTGGAATACATTTTCCTGGGCTCCAATGAGGCTGATTGCTCCTTCCTGCCTGCCTGCCTGCAGTCGCTTCTCCAGGCTAGAAACCTCTCTGATACTGTTAAGTGTTTGCACAAAATGAGCCACTTAGTTCAACAATCACAACAAATGATTAACACATGAGGACAGAGAAAGAACCGGAACAAACACTATCAGCAGCAGTATCAATATTCTAACATGAACACAAAGAAGTCAGTATGCTTCAACGCAATGTAACCAATCTACGCAGAAATGACCTATCTGTCTGAATCACCGCAATCAAATCTATTTAACAGGCATCAGGATCCTCAGACACTTTGCTGAAACACTGTTTGAACTTATAATTACATTTACATTTAGTCATTTAACGTACAAAGGAGAGAACAATCAAGCTACAAGCAATAGAAACCTAATGTAACAATAAATACTACTTTACATAAGAAATAAAAAGTGTAGGAATGTAACTACTGTAAGTGCGAGTTAAGTACTAGTTAGAGGAGATAGCATTAGAGAAAATATAAGGAGAGGTAGAGGAAGCAGAGGAAGGGAGAGGAAGTGCAAGTTAGGATTAATACTGAGGATTTACAGTCATTTGGCACCCTATGTCAACTTTAACCTTCAAAACTGAGGGACATGGAAAAAGGCAGTGTATTGTGTCAGTGTAGCACTTCGTAAAGAAGTCCCTGGGCTAATTAGTGTAATTACTCATACCTTCCATGGCTGGAAGCTTACTTAATTAAAGGCATGCTTGGCTCCTGGCACCCTGGAATAATGGAGGCTATATTCCGTGGAGACTTTAATTGATATCCCTGCTGTGTGCGGCATGTCCGTGAAGCCACGCTCTCTCGGAGGGGAGGGGGAGTGAGGGGGTTGATGGAGGAATGCTCACAAGCTGCGCAATTATTTTTCTGTTTGTGAGGGAAAAAGACGAGTGTTCATATCTCCTGAGACCGCGGTGGCTGATAGGTGGCTGATTGGAGGAGAGGATGAATGGGCCGTGATTAATCTGTCATTAGTCAGCAGTAAGCGTGCCGCGCCGCTGTGTCCATAATGTGGAAGCAGGGTCGAAGCCTCAGCACAGACAAATACAAAATGGCTGCAGGAGAGAAAGGGTGGCTACAGGTGTCATGTCTCCATATTAGAATCAGATAACTGCAATAAAAAAATTCTAAAAAAAATTAAATAATACATATATACATTTATTATAATGTTTTAGTTTTATTGCAGATTTTGTTTGTTGTAAATCTGACCAAATTATACTAAATCTACAGTAGTGTACATGCCAACAAAAGGCCAGGCTTGAGAGGACGATCCCTAATGACACATACTTCATTCTCTGTGAGTAATATCTGCACTATTTGGCTGCACTTGTTCTTGGGAGGTTCAATGAAGTCTGAGGAACAGGTAATATTGAGCTGCTTTACGAGTAACTTTTACAAAATGTTCTGCTTCAGTTCTCTGCACCCCGGTTTGTGGAAATGTTGAAAACAAATGTGACTCATCATCAATATCTCCTTATCAAAATATATAACTCCACAGCACTTTCCCAACCAAGGAGCTGTCTTTAAGTCAATGCAGTGCATGACTCATATCTGATGCAGCGGAAGAAAGTGCTTCCTCTTATCATAAATGGTTGCTAAATAAATGAGGAGAAGGAATTAAAATGGAGATGGAGGTCACAGATATGTAGAAGCGAGACACGAGCAGACCCTCCGCAAGACGACGCCACTGAACAAAATAACCCTGTAACTACAGCACTATTTTTTGACTGTCTGTCTGTCTGTCTGTCTGTCTGTCTGTCTGTCTGTCTGTCTGTCTGTCAGAGCCCATTCAGCTCCTGTCCATCCATGTCCATTCCTCTCTCGCTGATGCCAATTCTAGATTCCAAGTGTTCTCCTCACCCGTCACCCATCATCTGGATGAATATTCAATCTAGTCCAAACATTTCTTGCCAGAGCAGTGCTGTACATAGGCTGAATTGTGAGAGTATTCAAAAGCATTGCAGATAAATACACGAAAAGCGAATCAATCAAAAAAGAGGGCATTGATGTGGGCTTGTGCTAGGATGCTGTGCATTTCAAATATTTGCTTCAGGCAATAACACCACTTTCTGTTTCTCCACAGTGTTTGACAGCAGTTGGAGCTGATGGAAAAGGCCGAGGGTGTCTGTAGATTCACGTATCAACATCCATCCTCATGTCAAAACGTGGCTGTGGTGAACATGAATCATGCAATTGTAAACTAGCTTAGACTAGTCAATAACGAACCCTCTGTCTTGTGTGTGAGCGTGTGTGTGAGCGTGTGTGTGTTTGTGTGTGTATGCGTGTGTGTGTGTGTGTGTGTCGGCAAGCGTTGCGTGCTGTTTGAGATGCTTGAGCAGCGAGTGAGCGAAGCGAAGGCTCTTACTTTAGAGTGGTCATCTCGGTCAGTGAGGGCTGCGTGGCTTTGAGGTAGCTGGCCCTCCGCGCCTGCATCTTGGGCGAGGGCTTGGGGCTGCCGTCCGAGTCGCCGCTGTCCTCCTCCGCCATGGCCTTGACGTAGCTGCCGCTGCGCATGCGTCGGCACGGGATGTCGTCCTCTTTGCCCAGCGGCATGAGGCCCCCGCCCCAGTCATCCTGCGGCACCTGCGGGACGGTCAAGAGCGGGCCGGCGTCAGGCAAAGCGCTGCGAGACTGCATGGCACAGCCGGAGCCTGGGCCGGCGCACAGGCACACACACATACAGACGTACAAACACGGGCACCTGACTCACCCCTACAGCCCCCCCCCCCCCCTGTGCCCACCTCCTCCTGCGCCAGCCCTAACTCGGGCACTGAGCAGAGGTAATTAATGAGGCTGCCCGCCCCAGTCTGCACCACTACACTAATGACGCTTGCCTGCCTGCCTGCCTGCACAACCTGCCATCTGTCTGTAGCGCAACTTCCTTCAGGCATAGCCCTCATCGATAGGGGCCACACTGGAAACTAACAACAACAACAACAACAACAACAACAGAAAGAAATGAGGAAAGGGTCATTAGAGAGCCTGGGTGTGGACATCATGGATTTTATTGGTGCTGTGTGTGTGTGTGTGTTTGTGTGTGTGTGTGTGTGTGTGTGTGTGTGTTGCCTCGACTAGTTCCTGTGAGAGGCCTCCAGTCATACTAGTGAAGGTGTGCTGCCACTGAAGAGAGTAGGCGCACAGTGATCGTCCTGCAGCAAAGGTCCTATCAGGTCACATTTGTGCTACATTCAATTTTAGAGAATCAGACTGCTATGTTCTTCCTTGTTTACACATTAGACAGAGAGTCTAGGCTGTTATAAATATCGAAGAAAAGGGCCAGATAATATCCCTGCTCTAGGAACTCCACTTTTGTCATTAAGGTGAATCATCCGTGATGGTGTTGCTGAGGCTGGGTTACTGGGGAAACAGAGCTGGTGCTGACGTCAGACATCGGCGCACAGACACTGGCAGTGTGAGGTGGCAGCGTGAGGTGACTGTGGTCACGCTCGTTACACAATCCCCCACACCACAAAGAGTCACTTCTGGCCACCTATTAGGAATCTAACAATGTCTGCAACCATTTAGCAGTCCAGTCTGAGTCAGGCAACAGCTGAGGGAGGGAGTCAGAGTCACTGAGTGTGTGTGTGTGTGTGTGTGTGTGTGTGATTGTGTGTGTGTGTGTGTGTGTGTGTGTGATTGTGTGTGTGTGTGTGTGTGTGTGTGTGTGTGTGTGTGTGTGAGTGATAACGTGAGTGAGTGAGTGAGTGTGTGTGTGAATGATAAAGTGAGTGAGTGTGTGTCTAAGAGTGATACGGGGAGTGAGTGAGTGAGTGTTTGTGAGTGATAAAGTGAGTGAGTGAGTGAGTGAATGTGATTGTGTGTGTGTGAGTGTGTGTGTGTGAGAGATAAAGTGAGTGAGTGTGTGTGTGAGAGTGATAAAGTGAATGAGTGAGTGTGTGTGTGTATGAATGACAGTGTGTGAGTGAGTGAATGACTGAGTAAGTGTATGAGGGAATGAGTGTGAGTAAGTGTATAAGTGAGAAAGTATGTGAGTGAATGAATGTGTATATGAGTGAGTGAATGACTGAATGAGTGCGTGAGTGAGTGTGTGAGTGTGTGCATGAGTGAGTGAGGGAGTGAGTGAATAAATGAGCGAGTGAGTGAGTGTGCGAGTGTGTGTGTGAGTGAGTGAATGACTGAATGAGTGCGTGAGTGAGTGTGTGAGTGTGTGCATGAGTGAGTGAGGGAGTGAGTGAATAAATGAGCGAGTGAGTGAGTGTGCGAGTGTGTGTGTGAGTGTGTGAGTGAGTGAGTGTGTGAGTGAGTGAGTGAGTGAGTGTGTGAGTGTGTGAGTGAGTGAGTGAGTGAGTGAGTGTGTGAGTGAGTGTGTGAGTGAGTGTGTGAATGAGTGAGTGAGTGAGTGTGTGAGTGTGTGAGTGAGTGAGTGTGTGAATGAGTGAGTGAGTGAGTGTGTGAGTGTGTGAGTGAGTGTGTGAGTGAGTGTGTGAATGAGTGAGTGAGTGAGTGTGTGAGTGTGTATGTGAGTGTGTGAGTGAGTGAGTGAGTGAGTGAGTGAGTGAGTGAGTGAGTGAGTGAGTGAGTGTGTGAGTGAGTGAGTGAGTGAGTGAGTGAGTGTGTGAGTGAGTGTGTGAGTGAGTGTGTGAATGAGTGAGTGAGTGAGTGTGTGAGTGTGTGAGTGAGTGAGTGAGTGAGTGTCTGGGTAACAGAGTGGCAGAAACAACAGTGCAGGCCTAATGGCTTTGAGATCCCACTGACCGCTCCCACCTCTCCGACAAGAGGAGAGCAGGGGTCTCTAAGGGAGCTGCAGGAACCGATTTCCTTTAGCGAGTTTGGCCGAATAAGAGAGATCGGCTTTTTGGTGGGAACTTCCTTTTGCTCTCATTACTGGGACTAGAGAGAGCAGGACAGGGCTTTCCAGATGCTTCTAAGCCCTCTGTTTGCTGCAGTCCATTTTTTTTCCCTGGGCTGGGAAATCTGTGGGATAGAGTAAAGTGCTGCGACAACACTACTTTTAGCTCCTTCATCTGTTCTGGTTGGCTTCCTAAGGCTTTTAAAGACCTCGAGTGCTGCCAGTCTTCCTGTTCTCAAAGTCAAGTTCGACCAGTGTGTGTGTGTGTGTTTGTGCATATGGGAGTGAGATTACGCATGTGTGTGTGTGTGTGTGTGCGTGTGTGTGTGTGTGTGTATGTGTGTGTGTGTGTGCATACGGGAGTGGGCGGGGGGTGGGGGGTTGGTGGAGTTCTGTTGCCCTGCTGAAACTTCATAGTAAAATCCTGATGATTCATCCAAATGCATCAGCAGTGATTCAGGCAAGTTTCCCAGTGCTACATGTAGCTTTTACCTGCCTGACAAAACTAAGTTTCTTCACTTTGATTTCAACAGCGGGGAAGGTTTCCCTCATCACTTCAAGGACAAGTGGAAATAGGATGAAGACAGAATGCATAAAAGTATAGTCATGTTACTGCGTCACCATGATAACCCTGGTAATAAAAAGGTTTCACTACTTGTCAGGTGCCCGCCCCCCTCTCAAAGAATCTGTTCAATGGCAGGCTTGATTGCTCTCAGTCTGTTCAAAAGTTCACAGCACATCTGTTGATAAATTGTCAATTTACCACTTGCACTTTATAAATTGTCAATTTATCAACCACTTGCACTTTAGTGCATTCTGCACAACAAAACAGTTCATAGTTAGTTAGTAAGTTAGTACTACAAACTAAGAATTCACACTAAGTTAATCATCAACACAGCACATTAACACACAGTAACAATCACACAATAATTAGGAAAAAAAGGATAGAAGAGATGGGAGAAAGGAAGGTTCAGAAGACGAAATAATAACCAACTTGTAGGTAACCAAAATAAAGAAACCGAAGAAACCGAATGCTTGTCAACTAACCCGGAAAGTAAGGCAGCTAATGGTTTTGCACTTACTTCACTCTCCAGAAACTCAAACTCAAAACTGGAGGGCTGCTCCAGACGGAGGAGAGGTGGTAGTGGAGGAGAGGTGGCGGTGGAAGTGTGAGGGGTGGGGTGGGTGGGGGTGGGAAGAGGTGGAGGTGAGGATTAGATTTGGAGGTGAGCATGGGGGTTGAGGGGGAGGCGGGGGCAGGCGGGGAGACGGGGGGGAGCAGAGGAGGAGAACTTTTGTCGGAGAGAAAAAAAAGAGGTTTGGCGTACCTGCAGGTATTGGCAAGAGCGCTCCTGCTGACAAGCCTCGGCTTTCACTAGCGCCTTATCTACATTTACCACCGAGGCCTTCTGGTAGACTTCGCGGGCTCTGCTCACCGTGAGAGAGGACGACCACGAGCTCTTCTTCAATAGCTGCTGGGCCGCCTCCACGGCCAGCGGCCCGCTGCCGGCGCACGTCGAGCACTTGCCCACGTCGTTGTTGCTGCGCGACGTCTTCAGCGTGTGCTCGCTGATGGTGTTGTAGGCCTCCATGAAGTACTGCGACTGCGACTTGTCCGGGTGCCGGCCCATGGTCATGACGCCGGTCGAGGGCATCGTGGGGCTGCGGTAGAGGCACACGTCCCGCTCCAGGTTGTCGTCCGAGCTCCAGTAGCCCGAGGCCGGGACGTGCGAGCGGTTCTTGGGCTCGGCCGACTTGCAGCGCTCCCGGCTCTTGCTGCGCTTGCGCTGGCGCAGCGTGGGCGTCTCGCTGTCGGGGCTGACCTTGCAGCTCCCTCCTCCTCCTCCTCCTCCTCCTCCTCCTCCTCCTCCTCCTCCGCCGCCGCCTCCTCCGTTCACACTGCCCTTGGAGTGGTGGTGCAGCACCTGGTGGGGTCCCTCCAGCGAGTGCGACTTGGTGAAGAGCTTCTGCACCGAGTGCACCAGGTGGCGGATGCGGCCGGGGCTGTCGCTGCGCTGCTCCAGCGCCGCCGTGCGCTTGTACTGCAGCGTGTGGTAGCCGTCCCGCGACGCCACCACCGGGATCTGCCGCTCAAACTGGTCCAGCAGGTTGACGGGCATCCGGTTGCCCTTGACCGACCCCCCTGCCGTGCCGCCGCCGCCCCCGGTGTAAGGGACCATCGCCGCGCACTCGTCCTTCAGCTCGTGGTGGGAGCTGTAGTGGCGGCGGGGGAAGGTCCCGTAAGGCACCACGCAGTCGGGCTGGTAAGGGGAGGAGGTGATGCTGCGCTGGGCGTAGTAGGGGTGGTCGGCCGGGTGGGGCGCATCCACCTGGCTGATGAGGTACGGCTTGCTGCGCTCGGCGTGGTAGCCCATGACGTCGTTGTACGAGGGCTCGCAGGCCATCACGTGGTGGTGGCTGCGGCTGCTGGACAGCCCTTTCATGATGGCGGCGAGGGCGGAGGGAGAGGGCGGGCCAAGGGCATCGATCGGGAACGTCCAAACGGGGAGATCAGGCAGCTGCTACTGGAGGGTGGGAGACAGTGGAGGAAGCAAGACACGGTCATGATCAACAGGTCCCTTGTTCTACAATCAAATACCTATCATAAGGGAAGTGCACGTTGGCTGCTATAATCGAAACTACTTCAAGTAGTTTGCTTCATTTGTATGTGTATTAATCATTAATTAATTATTAATCAATCACAATTAATGCTTAATACATTTTCTTAATATACCTAATAATGATGAATAATTACACAAAGAAGAAACAGACGACAAATAAATATCAATAAATAAAAGATATAGATAAATCATTCGATAAATCACTCCTTTAAATCCTTTAAGGGGGATCCTTTTTAGTCTGCTCATCTGAAATCTCCATCTAAATGGTAAACAACTACAGTATACTCGAATGCGAGGGGTTGGCCAATATTATTTGAGCTATGTGACAATGTACCCGTTAGTAGCAGTACCAGTTAGATACAGTCCTTTTATATACTCTCTAGAAAAACCTGTAATCTATTCTGAACTACTCTGTGCTACCAGTTCTGTATTCAATCGAGACAGCATCACCCCCGCATTCCAAGGGGGGGAGCTCATCTGTGCATGCCCGCCCATAAGCAGCGGCACCTCTGGCATCCGTGTCCTGAAAGGTACACTCTTTGGAAGACTTCATCCCTGAGGCTTCTCCTCTCGGACTCAAAGCTCGACGCTCAGGGGCTCAGCAGCTCGATATATATATATATATATATATATATATATATATATATGTCACCTCGCCACTCTTCACAAGTCTGCATTTGCACACTTTTCTTCTCCTCACAAGAAACAACGGCTTTGATAAAGCACACGCATCCGTCCCATTCATCTCGCTGCATAGCCCAATCAAAATAATTGCAGACAGCAGAAGCTCTTTCAGCTCTGCTAATTTGGTGACGTTGATAAAGAGCACTCTCACTACACAGGAAGAGATCTCAACAGGAAACGGCAAGAGTGTATGAGTGAGTGGGAGAGAGAGAGAAAGAGAGAAAGAGAGAGAGAGGGTGAGAAAGAAAGATGGAGCGAGAGAGAGAGAGAGAGCGAGAGAGAGGGAGAGAAAGAGAGAGCAGCAGACCCTGTTATTATCGAGGTTATTATTGGGTGCTGTGACAGGCTAATGGTACAGGGGGCTTCGTCTGTTCAGATTGCCACCGCTCTGATCTCTTTTTCTTAGACACATACACACACACACACACACACACACACACACACACACACACGCACCCACACACACACAAGCACACACACACACACACACACGCACACACACACACACACACACACACCCGCACACACACGCACCCACACACTTACACATGCACACACACACGCACACACACACACACACACACGCACAGACTCACTCACAAACACAGAGAGCCAGAGGAAAAGCAACGGGGAGGAAGAGGAGGAGGAGAGAAAGCCAACCTCAATATAGAAATCAACAATTCACACATTCACACTCATTGCTACCTTAGGGTAGAGGGTTATTTCTTTTTTTTTCTCACACATTCCAAGATGGCTTACTAGGGTTGGGATGCAAATATGAACACCGCTCCGCTGATCGAGCCAATCTCAGTGTGAGCTGCAGGGTTACAGCGCTACGCGAAGCGATGCCAAGTGTACGGTACAAAAGAGGAGATGGCAGAACACCTTGTGTAATATCCTGGCACCGAAGAAGGGGGGAGCTTGCGATGTTCATTTACAGGAGTGGAACTGCATGACTCTGTCAGCCCGGGCCGCCAGTCTCTGGCCTCTCCGGAGGTTGCTTAGCATTCAGTAAGCTGACAGCTCGGCTAGCGCCAAAGCGGCTAACAAGGTGCAGCCTCTGACACAATGAAGTCCTGCGGGTGCGTGGGATCTGTTTAGAGGCCCGCACGCAGCTTTGCAGGTTAAAGTTTAGAATACATAAGCAAACTGACAAAGACTTCACATGAAGATCTCTCCATTAACTTGCCAATTTTATGTTCCTCTTCCTTTACGACTCAACACAGTGAAAAAAAGAGAGCAAACCATGACCAATTGGAAAATACTGGGCACATTTCCCATATGTAGGCCCACATTGGGAAACACAATTAGGTTAGGCTGACAGAGCACAATACTGTTACTAATACTTCCACAGATCACTAAACAGTAAACTAAAAAAAGCTGGTCAAACACATTAAATAGCTGTGCAAGTAAGCTCATCAAAAAGTATAAATTGAGTTCAATCTGACTAACAAAGCATGTCTTGGGGAGGTTTATTTTTCTCTACAAGGACATGAGTCATTGCACCAATCAAATCGGAAGGGCTTTTGATATGACTGCTTCTTCATTGATCTATGTATATTTTTCCTGCCTTAATGAAAGCCAACACATGTCAGCTAGTCCCGCTAATGGTGATGGATCCCCTGACATGATGTGACACATCTGTGTCATCTCTTAGAGGGGGGGGGGGGGTCGTTTTCTTTGCAACCAACAAGAAAATGCAGAGACCACGGCCAATCTGTATTCATTACAATTCAAAGACAAACACATATGAAAACCGATCCAGCTCAATGTAAATTCAGGAACAATCAATATGCCTGTATGTCAGGTCTTGTGTGTCAAGTGTATACAGTCTGAACATCGTCTGTCAAGATATAGTTCAATTTGATCCAATCCAGAAATCCAGAGATATTTTGTCTGCCATTGCCATTTTAAAATATACAGAAAGTGTGTAACGCCAACCAAAATGGGTGGATGAGCTGCTTCAATTGGTGTGATCCTTGAAGAGAACAATTCTATGTTTAATTACTAGGTTTGCATTCAAATATCCATCTGTCTGTTTTATAAGTATTAATGAGAGCAGTTACGCTGAGTGAGTAATTGGTCTCCGAGGGGAAAAGGGTCACTTCATAGGCAGAGCAATACAGATGAAACAAGGGGGAATGAGAGGGAGAGAGAGAGAGAGAGAGAGAGAGAGAGAGAGAGAGAGGTGGGAGAGTAGATACAGAATTTATGGGGGGGGGGGGCTTATTAAGGCAAAGTAGATTTTTCTTTCCCAATTGAAATTACAGATGTCGACGTACAGAAGCAATATACTGTGCTGTTCAAAACACACTCTTCCCTTTCACATTCATATAGAATTCCTCATTACTGTAGGAACCTCTTTTTCAAGCAGCCGCCTACAGCAACCTGAATAAGTAGAGCTCATTTCTATCAGAGCTGTCCTACCCTGCTTGGCAATAGCAGATGGTAATAATTTATTCTTGCAGGAAGAGTGTGACTTAAGTGAGAGTTACACCTGATCTGAGTCAAATCATGGCCGAATCCATTCCAGAATCCACTGTGATATAAGTAGGGTGGCTAGTTATCTAATACTAGCACAGTAAGCTATGATGCAGAAACACTTTTGGCTCGTTTGCCGACATGATTAGCAACAGACCTCATTGTGGTGTAAAGTATGAACTCACATGTTTGTTGTGAATAAAACGAGAGATTATTTAGTAAGAGACATTAATCAAGAATGCCTACATTGTCACAGGTGTGTTTGTATCCATGCTAACACAACAGCTCAACATTTCATAACCTAGTTCTAAACATTTCATAACCTAGTCCTACACATTTCATATAGCTCTACACTAGGATAACTACAAAGAACAGACATCTTGCACCAGTGGCTATTATTAAACTTTTTGATTGCATTTTTCAAAACAGGACTTATGAACCATTTTTCCATTGCCTGTCGCAGTGCAGTACGGCACGAAAGGATACAGTACAATGCCAGTTGTGCTCCCAGGTGTCTGTGTCCTGTCACACTCAGCCAGTTTGTTGTGTGAGATCCACACCATCAGAGTTTCATGTAAATCCTCTATTGATATATAATGGATTCACGATTCTACGCTTCACCATTCAAATGGGGAAACAGATGGGGTGTTAAAATTGCCTCAGATTTGATATGGAGATTTGAGTTATGGCAAGAAGCTGTTAAAATATGACCAAAGCTGCATTACCAAGCTTAGAATAATTAAGCAATACGTCAGTAATCTGGTTAACTTGTTCTGATTGGGTAAGTAACTGCTGAAAGTCTCTAAAGTCTCTATCTGTTTCTTGTCTAAAAATGACAATATCGGTCACAACAGTTCTCATCTAGTTATAGGGAGTAGGTACGTACATCCCTGTGGCGGTGGGGCATTTAGTGATCATGAAAGTAGGATCCTAGAGTTCAACTACTAAAGCAAGTTGGCCTTGATTTGCTCCATTTGGGCCTGGTGTGTGAAGAACTTAACACACACAAATACACTGTTAAACCTGTTGATTCAAGCAGCAGAGGGAACACAAAAATGTGAAGCTCTAAAATAATGACAACGCTTTGATGAGCTATTGGTGAAAATGATTGTGAGGACAACCTGAATGGCCAAGCAAAAGTGTGAGTCTCACAGTAAACAGGCTAATATGAAGTGAAATTATTTGTAGAAAATACTAATTGTAAAAATAATAATTCACTGATTGCGTAGATGTCACAATCTACCCAATACCTGAGATGTGTTTCCAGTTGTATCGACACTAAACATGTTAGCGAGGAGATCCTGTCTAATTTTACACGAGAAAAGATTAGCTGATCAAAACAGCCATCTCTTCCATGAAAGTCTTCAACAGCTTGTTAACGTCCATGATATCCAGAGTTATAGACAGTTTTATGAACAAAACACACACAAACCTCAGAAAACATAACAACACTGAACAAATGAGTGAAGCATTTGACATGGATATAATATGGCTTCCAGAGTGTTCTATCGACAGATAGACTGCTAAAAACACATGAAAGTGAGAGAAAGGGAGTGAGATGTTCTCTCTATTTTTATACATCATCACAGCGACCCGTCAGGGAAGTCACCTCCAATGCTAGACTGAGTGCATAATGGCTTTGATCAGATCTCAACATTTCTGCTTACACTCCTGTGTTTCCATGCTTTTATGGTGTGCAGCCACCAGCTACTTTGTTCTTACTGTAAACTAAGCTGAGCGCCTGGATTCTGGCTATTTGCATTTACAATAATGCTTCGGCGTAAAATACTGTATATTTTTCAACAAAATAATTTGGGTGAGTAAAATGACACCATTTTGAAATACTAATACTCTTCAGGGTTTGATTGTAATCTACACTGTTTGTTGTCGGTTGTTAATATATTTCTCCTGATAGCAATCAAACACTACAGGACTATAACATTCCTGCGACACTCCTCTGATACACGGACAGTTTTAGTGATTCAAATTACATTCTTTCTTTACAAAGAAACCCATAGTGCCTATCGCATCCAGCAGAGCTGAAGAGCTGAAGAGCTGGGAGGGCCTAAAAGCAAAGGTTAAAATATACTAGGATACGGTTAATATTAATGCGTGTGATGGAAACCATTCTTGCAGCTGATTTTCAATTTCACTTGAACTGAACACCGCAATCTCTGAACAAACTACCCAAAATGAAGCACTTTAATGAATTTGAATAATTCATGAACGTCCCTAGAGACTAGCCTTCTTTCAAAACAAAGCCTGAAATGGCATATTATAACCACTACAGCTGTTTTTCGGCAAAAAGATAGAAAAATAATAATCTATAGCACTAAAAAAGATTGATACGGCGCAAATCTAGATAGATAACTCTAACTAAAAAGAAAAAATGACCAAGAACTGACATGAACTGTCTTCGGTGGCACATTCTTAAACGGTGTTCATCTATCACAGGTCTTTTCTTGTCATGACTGATGTGAGTCCCTGGGAAGTCCATTGACCTCGCTGTTCATAATGAGCTGCTTTATCTCACCCAACCCTCTCTCCACCTGCTGCTTCCCCCTGCCTGCTCCCCCTCCTTTAGTTCCTGACAGCCTCAAAGATGTCTTTGGCCCTCAGATACTATATCTTCATCCTACTGCTAGTGCAAAGAGTGAATACTGGAACCATCTGTCTGTAATTTATCACAAGAATGGACACGAGGGCTTGACAGGGGGAGAGCTTTGGTGCAAGGCTGCTGGATAGGTGTGGATATCCCACATAGCGCAGCATTTACTGCCATGTAATAGTAACACATAGCTGGTGGGTTTAATTGATGGAGCACTGAAGAGGAGGGTCAGTGGGATAGCCTTGGGTTTGAGGAGAACTCAATTACCCATTTTAGCCATTACAAGCAGTCCGGGCACAATCAATTAACCCGCAGGGAAAAAGAAAATGAATCCAATAATTAACACACGGTCTGGTGAGATTTGGACATATTGTCCCTAAAAAAAATCTTTCATTTAGTACCCGGTTTGCATTAAAACAAGGCACGATAATGCAGAGGGATAACTCAAATCTGTACTATATTAATGATTTTGAAAATAAGATGTTCAATTTCATTACATTACATACACTGATCATTGGCCTGATGGTGACCTTGTTATGATCAGTGACTATCTGCCAAGCTATAGTACCTAAAATGGGCAGCAAAAACATACCTTGGAACACTGGAGGTCTTGAATCAGGCCTTGCATAATTGGTTAGAGAGAGAGAGAGATATCCTTTCATGTCCTGTCTGAGTCCTGGAATCCAATCCGTGCATATTGTGCATCTCAGAGACTCAAAAAAGTCTTTGTTTTCAGGCTGCCTGAAAACCCTGAAATAAACCAACTTTGAATAGATACCTTCTCTCGCTCTTGTTCTCTCCCTCTGTGGTGTGTGTGTGTGTGTATGTGGTGTGTGTATGTGGTGTGTGTGTGTGTGTGTGTGTGTGTGTAACTGGCAGCAAAGAAGCGGTAAGAGGCTTTGGCTGTCAGTTTGATCTGATTTTCATGTGCATCCTTCCCCGAGGGAATCTGGCTTGTGCTCCAGTCAGATAGGCTGCCTTGGTCCATGGAAGACAGTCAAATGTTATTGCATTCTGAAATTTCTTACATGCCATCAGAAGCATGCTGCTTTTGTATCCATGCATAGTGGTTCTGGATTGTGTGACCCTATTTCATCTGCAATCAAACAGAACACCTCCAAAGTGCTTCGAGTATCAAAGGGCTTCAAGTATCATGGAGCAATGGCAAAGACTTGTGGCTGTGACCCTATTAAGGACTTTGACAAGTTTGCCAAGCCCCTTGTCTCAAGGGTAAAATGCCAGTTATGATGATTCTTGACTGTTACCTTCAACAATCATCAGTGTGCTTTGGCTTTTACAAATAAATAACTCTGGCCTTTGCTACATCTATCTCATCATTTCAGCGATAACCGTTTTGGTAACAGAAGTCACCATATGAAAACATTGGTACACATACTGTATTATGTACCTTACATTATGACCTTCCACATACATCAATGATGTTTGCTACTCTATCAAACAACAGTGGATTGGAGTGCAGATAATTCCACATTCAATTTCTTCACTCCATATGCTCGAGGTAATATTCTGCTGTCCACAAAAACACTAATGCAGTAAAACTGAGAAGCCTCACTGTTGTCCTTGGCTCACTGCATTTTGAGAAGGGCTGTATGACGTGGGGGCCTTTTCACATTGTCGTGTTCGAGCGCTTGCAGATGCTTTTGCTGCCTCTAAAATAGCACTGAGCGTGGCATGATGGTGTCCGCACTGCAATCTCCCCCACAGCTGAAGGACTCTCCGCTCCAGAGTTGAAGGCATTAATCTGCCGCACACAAACATTGACAGCGTTCATTTCAAACAGGAGGGCTGACAGCATCCTAGCCATACACACCAAAAAAAAAAAGAGAACAGAACAGAAAGAAACATGGACGCGAGCAGGATCCAGAACATGCCCAGTGTGAGTCTTCAGAAAATAAGGGATACTGGTGGGCAGTGGTGGTGGTGGGGGGGGTGCAGTGGGCTTGGGTCGCCATCATAGAAACAGATGGCTTTTACAAAAATAGCAACAACCTTGCTAGAAACATTTATGTTCCATTTCGGCAACAGCTTGCGTGTGTCTCCTTGCGATATGGCCATCTCAAAACTAAAACATACCAGCCAACTCCGCTTGCGCACTACAATGCACTAGAAGAGAAAGCACACTTGTTGTTTGTGGTACACTGCATATGAAACACACTCGGACACAATGCCACGTGCAGCAGTTAAGCACAAAAATACATACATATCATTTATAATTAATACACAAACAGCCACACACACACACACAGTATACACAAACCGTAGATGCCTTTACAGACAGACTAGCCCAAAGGACAATATAGATTGAGAAAATAAACTGAATTGTATTTGAAATCTTATAACTATATAGTATACTAGATTTTATACTAGATTTTCAGAGATGACTGCTTCTGTAGGACAGCTACGGAAGAGCTTACGAGGTAACCTAGGGAAAATCTATTATTTACCTGCTATCAAAACAGTGAATGCTTTCAGATGTACTAAAATGAATGTCTCCAACCAGTGTTTAGTTGCTTTAAATATTTTGGGACAGGTTTTTACGGATTAGCACAGACGGGGCTGATTGAAATTGACAAGATTCTCTCAAAAGAAAAAGAAGAAAAGAGAACGAGATGTGGTTTGGTGGTGGTGTGCTTTGCGTGTCAGGGCTCTTATCTTTATTCGCCATTGATTTTGCCATCTTTGAGGTTCTCCCCTCCAAAACCTACGGCTGTCTCGCTGCTCCCACTGCATGAGTGGATCAGCGCTGCTGAGTCAGTGAATAGTAAGGCCAACCCCACAGGAAAGGAGGACGGCGCTGAATATTTTATCAGGAGGGGTAATGGTGGGCTCATTAAAAAAAGGGCAAACTCAGCTTGAGAAGTGCTACAAAGTAAATGCTTAAGATAACGATGATTACATTTGGGCTAATTTCTTTTTTTCCCCTTTTACATTTTTTTTAATAAATGGTGGTCCCACAGTTGTCAGCTGATGAGGATGGTTATGACAATGCAATAAACAACTGCTGCTGCTGTTGCAAAGATTTATAGTGCCAATATAAACAGACATGATGCCACTTTGGTCCTGACTACATTCATTACATTTTGCTGGCTTCCCAAATGGCTACCAGCCTCAGGACCTTAAGATGCTTAGCAACCAACAACCCTACGGGTATGACCAATCAGGGCACATGTAGAGTGTGTACGTCTGTGTTTGGAGGAGGGGCCTGTCTTCTCCCCGCCAAACAACTAATTCACCCATTGCTTGGCACATTCACATATCATACATGTCACTTTATCCACCCACAGACACCCACCGCATATGCAGTTCAACAACAGAATGCATTAACAAAAGGTATGTGTGCCTCGTGTAGATATAGCACTAATTGGCCTTGATGACTGGTCTATTTCAGGAGGGTGGAGAGAGGACTGATGGGGAAGCATTTGTGTGTGCTACAAGGACCATTCCTCCAATCAGCCGATGACTGAGATGGTACCACAGCAGCCAATCCGTTACTTACTTCAAATCAATCAGATCAAGCTGTGTGTGGGGTAAAGATCATTAGCATTGATTAAAAGCACACATGAACACACAAGCACACATGAACACACACACACACACACACACACACACACACACACACACACACACACACAGACACACACACACACACACGAAAACACACACACACTTCCATGCATAAACAGTACACCCCTGCTGTACAAACAAACGACATCAAAACAAATGGATATGATTGAAAGGCAGACAGTGCTCGTAGCCATATAGTCAAACCCCAGTAGAGATCACTGCCAGAAAAGGGCAATACAGATCCAGATACAATTTCACTCACTCGCTGATTACCTGCTTTGACCCAACGTTTTATTAAGTATTTGATGACTTTATAACTTGATTACTTCATTGATATATCGAGTGACCATTTATTAGTACATATTGGGAAGGGATGTACTATTGGTTAATGTTTAGGAGTGAAGGCAGACTTAGGGTTCATTACCTTCTCACTTCATGGTGGAGCATAGACCATCGATAGCGAGTTTCCACCGGACATGGTATCCACTTATTCTCAATGTTTCAGTAATCCAGTACATCCTCTGAGCGAGGGATTGGCCCACCCAGCCCACACTTAGGGTTCATAACATGTATTAATATGCATTTGCATGATGATATCACTACATGATCTGTTTAGATACCGAGAGCCTTGACCTCGTGTTTCAGAATATATTAACATAAAAGTCAAAGACAAACTGCTGGGCACTGGGGGGTCGAGCAAACCCATAGTGGTCAATGCCATTTGGTTAAAGGCTGGTCCAATGGTATCGAAACAAACCCAAAGTCTACGCCCAATTGGATGCGATGACTAGAAACAATCCCCAATGGAGCGAGGCCAGACCCTATTCACAAAGTGTGTGTGTGTGTGTGTGTGTGTGTGTGTGTGTGTGTGTGTGTGTGTTTGTGTGAATTTGGGTCTGGTTATACCAGGAGAGGTCTTCACACGGCTTGGGGAAAAAAATAGACGCACACATCAATACAGCGCCGTTTGAAAAACTGCCAGAGTCTGACAACACACTTTCCCAGGAAAAGCCCACGTACCTCGTGCACGAAGAGTGAGGAGGTCTCAGTGGGCCTCGCGGTTACTCAGTCGCAGGGGCAGGAAGAGTATGAAAGGGCAAAGTGGGGGAGGAAGTGATGCTATTTGTGTGCAGCGTGTGACGATCAAACTACAGACAGTCACACTAACCCCTCGATGTGTGTGTGTGTGTGTGTGTGTGTGTGTGTGTGTGTGTGTCTATGGGCACGCCCCCCCCCCCCCCTCCGCTGACAGCTCCACAATCTACTGCAGTGAAAGGAGCGAGGGGATGCCATGCTGCTGCAGTGCCTCCTCCTCTCCTCCTCTCCGACGGCCCCGCTAGTCCTTCTTTCGCTCATCGCTGTTTTTTTGGGGGGCCGGCGGTGCGGCATGCTGTGCGTGTCAGGGAGAGGGCAGTCACACACACACACTCACACACACACACACACACACACACACACACACACACACGCATGCACGCACGCACGCACGCACGCACACACACTCTCACACACACACACACACACACACACACACACACACACACACACACTGCCACCGCACTCCCCTGGTGATATGGCAGGGCCAGGCCGGAAGAACCTCTGACAGACACTGGGAGGGTGTAGGCTCAGTGACAGGAGATTTAATTGGTGATTAAATAAAAAAAAAAGAGGGGAGAGCAGAAATGCCTCGGAAACTCAGTTTAATGTCCTGCATGGCAATGAGGACAATCTATGCGGAGGAGGTCTCAAAAAAAAATGAGACTGCCATGAAATCTAAGCACTATGCGTGTCCATTGGTTTACTCAAAAACCCAAAGAATAGTTGCCATATCTGCCTGCAGTGGCTTTCCCTGACTTTTTACAGTGACCCAGTTTCCATGGGATTACATACGTATACATGCAATTTGAACAGTACTTGATCAAGAACACACGCTGCTCCACTGCCCTTCCAAGAACAGGTGCTTGGCTCAGACATGTGATGGGCAGTGGTGATTAACTACTGCTTATACAGCGCCATGGAGTAGAGCTCCCTTCTGTGCTGTGCAGAACGCAGATTTCGAATGCACAGCTATTACTGTAGGCCAGAGAACAGAAACCTTTCATTTTCACAGTATGACCTCTTGGCAGTCTTTCTTAGTCTTTCAATCATCAACCTGACGAGTGTCACATATAGGGTTTTAAAATGAAAAGGCAAGGCATACTGTATATACATATATACACTATATTTATATAGCACATGTCAAACATGAGCTTTACATAAATACAAGCAAAAGGAACACGAAAATAAAGAAACTGCTTAAGAGTGAAGAAACAATAAAAGTATTAAAAATATCAACAATTTAAAAGAGAGTAGAAAGTACATTAATTAGAATAAAACCACAATTGGAAGTAGCCCTGCCTGTGTGTCTATCTCTTTTGGAACACTGGATAGAGAACTTTAGAGCAAAAGCCCCAATAGAACCTTTGATAGGGTTCTGTCGGTAACGGATGGGTCCACACTAGAGCTTGACAGAGGAGTTGAAGAACGTGATGTCACTTCCCCATCGGGAATTACTAGGGGTACACTTCCAGAATTAAAGTGCAGTAAGAATGGAGAACAAGTTAGAGCTCAATCATAGGCACATGAAAAGAGAAATGATTTTAACAGGGATTTCAAAATTGCTACATTTAGGGCACATCTAAGATCCTCTGGTAGTTTGTTCCAGTTGCATGCAGCATAACAGCCAAATGATGCTTCAGCATGTTTAGTTTGGAATCTGGGCTCTACTAGCTGATCTCAGTCCATAGATCTAGGAGCCCTACTCGGTTTATATTCTTTAAACATGCCAGATATATATTCTGGGCCCAAACCATTCAGTGATTTATAGACTGGTAGCAGCACTTTAAAATCTATTCTGTAACTAAATGGAAGCCAGTGTAAAGATTTTAGCACTGGAGTAATGAGCTCTGTTCTCTTGGTCGCGGATACAATTCTAGCAGCAGCATTTTGACTGCCTGCAGCTGCTGTTTAAGGGGTCTTTTAGGGCAGACTAGTTAAGAGACTATAAGAGTAGTCCACCCTACGGAAGATAAAAACATGGATGCTTCTGGCTATATTTTTTAGATGATAGAAGCTTGTTTTGGTGATTGCTTTGATATGACTGGTGAGGGTGAGATCTCAGAAACACGTGAGAATTAGAAGGAGGCTGAAGTGATGATGTCACAACGGCAGCCCAGAAATGCATTATACATCAGAGAGCCAAATTAAAAAGAGGGGGAAAAAGGCAGCAGAAAAAGAGAGACAAAAAGGAAGAGAGAGAGAGAAAAAAAACTGTCAGTGAAATTTGCCGGAGGCAGCATCCTCCCGTCCTCCTGTCCGCATGGGAAACATCAGAATGTGTCTTCACATTCCCACCCACTCTCTCGTATGATTCAACTCAGCCTGCATCAAGCGTGGGAGAGATAGAGAGACAGAGAGGAAGCAGGAGAGAAAGAGAGAGAGGGAGAGAGCGAGAAAGATAAAGGGGCACAGAGAAATCGAGTAAAAGAAAGAGGGAGGAAGAGGAAGAGATAGAGAGATAGAGAGAGAGAGAAAGAGAGAAAGAGAGAAAGAGAGAGAGAGAGAGAAAGAGAGAGAGCATCTTCATTGTCTCTCTTCAAAAGTCGTCTCCCTAAGCTGCTGTAGAAGATCTGATATGTAAAGTGAGGGGGAAGGGCCGGGGAGTGGGGGTGGTTCGTCAGCACACTGCAACATTAGTGGCTGCAACTGGGGAAAAAGAGAAAGGGAAATGGCGACAGCACCACGGGAAACCAGGCTACAGATGGACTCTCCGTAAACTCTTTGGTGCTCTGCATACACCGCTTCTGAATGGAAACACCCGGAACAATGACAACATCCAACCTAAACTCTGAGGATGCTAAAATGACATTGCCCAAAACAATTCACATTGACACACACTCATACGCACACACGTACACACGCACACACGCACACACGCACACACACACACACACACACACACACACACACACACACACGTACACACACACGTACACACACACACGTACACACACACACACACACACACACGTACACACACACACACACACACACACACACACACACACACACAGGTATACGCGCACACACATACAGTGCTTTTTATAGGGCAGCCGTGTAATCTGCAGAACACTGAAGCATCACATCTAGATCTATACTGACTGGCACATACATATATGGTCATAGGGTTGTATTTATAAAGCTGTAGCATCCACTGGACATGTTGATTTTACATCACTCATCCACACTTAAAAAATATATATGAGTGTGCGTTTGCCTCCGCTACATGATAAATGTGCCTTGTGAAATGCTCCTGTTATAGCAGTGGCCGGGCTGCATTCCAGAATAGCATGCGGTAGATATCAGACACTTGTGTTCCTCATGAACACTCCTCCTCAGGCAAGAGCCGTTTCATTAATGTGCTTCAGTACTTTCCCCTCACAAAAAAAAAAAAAATAATAAAAAATGGAGCAAACAAATATCAAACGGCGGCAGCCTTAACATTTTCCCCTGATGCAAATGCACTCTCTTAATGTTGTCTGCCTACAGTTAGATGACTTGGAGGGAGCACGGAGCGGTGCAATTTGCATAAACAGTGCTTTAGACTTAAACCAATGTTGTGTAAAGAACTAAAAAACAAAAAAAAAGGACAAGGAAAAGAGTTATGGCGGAGTTATCCCCAAACATGGCCAGTGATACAAGGATTTCAATGCATTTACTTACTGCCAAGCAAAGACAGTCAAGCATTTCTTTTTGGCTAGAAGTTGTTGTCAACTCTGAGACTTAAAATGGCAGGATTGTCATGGACAACATTGATGTCAACCTAACCTCATGAGAGGCAGTAGTGCCTCTATTCACTTGTCCAAGGACCAAACCTCAAGCACACCGCGCCTGGAGCTGCTCTCTAGACAGCAGCGACTAAAGAGTTGGTAGGACATTTCATCCAGTACAAGACAGGAGGTAACGTTCAAGTGGATTTTTAAAGACCTGAGTGACTTTACGCATGAATCACACATTTATAGGTCAGATAAAAATGGTGGGTAGACTGCCACTTCCGCCGTTGGTCTCCCCTACTCTTATGGAGCGGATTGAAGGCATTAAGGGAGATACAGGCTACTGTAGGCGCAGACGGACATGATTCACCCACAGCCAACTATACCAGCGGATGTTGTCAATTATATAACATATTTAATACGTTTCTAAATAAGGGCTAAGACATAATTGGTCAATGTTCAAACATGTCAGCAGTAAAGGGGAACATCATCAGTCTGTTTCAAAGAGTGGAGGAGGAGGAGGAAGTCAATTTTGAATCATCGTTCTGAGACAGGGGTGGCGGAGGCTGAGGGGAAACTCATTAGACGTGATGTACGCGGGGCGCCTCGAGATGCCACCTCCAATGGCATATGCTAATCTCTTACGTCGCCGCATCGAGAGAGACACCCTGCCACGGACCGACTGTTGGCAGCCTGGTGACGCCCTGGGGCTACATGCAGCGAGCACACAATGCGAGTACACGCATGAAGCATGTTGCCCTTCATGTTAAGGTCCACATATTTTCTGAAGGGGACTTAAAGGGAAAAAAGGGCCAATCGTCTTGAAGCACATTTATATAAGACACATACAGGGGGGAGATACGTCGACTGTAAGAAAAGAAAGGGAGCTGCGGTGGGGAATATGTGCATGAAAAGGGCGTGGGGGGGGGGGTTCTCGTCTTTTCTGGTTCTAAGATTTCGCCTTAATCCAGCCTGGGAGCTCTCAGTCGGTTAATTACCTCTCAGAAAACAGAAGGCTCTTTGCGAGGACTCCTCCTATCTCGGCTGCAACACCATCTCCTGGGCTCCGTAAAAAGGGCAGCGAAATCTGCGAGCGGCCCCCTTCCCCATGGAAACTGTGAGAATGTGCTGGGGCTTCTAGACCTTTCTAGAGCCATCCACTGCTGCAGGAGCAGAGACTGCTGGTTCTGTATATGAGCACAAACAACCTCTCCTTCTCCTTCTCCTTCTTCTCCTTCTCCCTCTCCTTCTCCCTCTCCCTCCTCTGTATGCACCCAAACACATCTACCTCTGTCTTTCAACTACATACGAGGCCAAACACCTTTACCTCATGGCTCATGAAAATGAACACTATTATGTGACAACCCCCACAGAGAGACTCATTTCCTTTGGCGGATGACAGTGCGTGCGTTGATGATGATGGCCATGTGGATGATGCTGTTCACAATCCTGTCAGCGTATCACACCACAAAGATTACGGTCGTGAATCAGTGGCCCTTAAGTCATAGAAAATATTATTCCAGTCACTTCTCTTTTGGCACATCAAATCTTCACTTTGGTGGCCTAAGGCTAGGATGTTTTGGTGGCCTAAGGCTAGGATGCTTTGGTGGCCTAAGGCTAGGATGCTTTGGTGGCCTAAGGCTAGGATGCTTTGGTGGCCTAAGGCTAGGATGCTTTGGTGGCCTAAGGCTAGGATGCTTTGGTGGCCTAAGGCTAGGATGCTTTGGTGGCCTAAGGCTAGGATGTTTTGGTGGCCTAAGGCTAGGAGGTTTTCTTTGAAGGCCACATCCCTCTCACTGAGACCCATAGACTTCTTAGAGACTTGGCCATCCACTGCACATCCCTAATAGACTCTTGGACTATCTCAGATATGGCCAGTATCAGTGTCTCACTCTGTGTGTTGTTTTTGTGTTGTCATCTCAGATGGCACTTTACTGCTCCATGTGTGCATATCCAGTACACTGTGGAATGGATTTCCCTGCGTAGATCATTGTGATCCATTTAATTCAACTGGTATTAGAAGATGACTTGTGTCACAACTGGACTCTAAACATTAACTAAACACTAAACTAAACATTAAAACTAAACTGCAAAAACTAAACGCAGACATGAAAATTGGCGACAATCATTTGTGCTAAAGTTTCCAGCTTTCCTCTTCTCTTTTTTATGACGCGTTGTCATTGTTTAGCATTTCACAATAAGCTAGTTATCATGTGTATGCTTGAAGGGTCAAACAGTAACCAAACAACTGACAATATCTGCCTTGTAAAATCTACATTTTGATCTGATTCACAATCTGATTATTCTATAATATGGCATTCACAGGTATATTATAAATAATGTTACTCTGATCTGACCACATACCATCTTCTTACCATGATGTACATATATCATTAACACTTTTCAAATGATTAGGAATACTCACAACTTCATGACCATCAGTTTCATCGCACTCAACTGGATTTTGAAACCACCAAATCATTTCACTCATCATGTTCAACTTACAAAGTCTCTATGAACAATTTGTACCGCCGCCTGTGACTCATTTGTGACTTGCTTCGGATAAAAGCTCCTAAATATATGAATGTAAATGAATTCATCATGACCAAACAATGAAGCAGTAATGAAGTTGCTGCCATCCAGAAATATCTTAAACGAAAGGCAGAAATCCTCTTCCATGAACTATCCCATCCATGTCCTGTACCTTTTACAGGATAAAAGCCCCTGCTGCAGCTTACGTGCCCCAGTCATGGTGACCGATGCCCTTCTGGCCCGCACTGCTCCGCTCTGTAGCGTCTGAATGATGGCTTGCTGTGGACAACTCAATTTGCTTTCTCCAGAGCAACGCAAGCGTGCCTCCCCAGGGTACCCTCCTACCCACCCCCCCCCCCCCCCCAACCCTCTCTCTCCACGCTCATCAGCTGTGACTGCAGGATTAAAATATGGGCTTCCATGTCACACGCACAAAGCCTTTCATCTGCATTTGATCAAAGGGAAAAATTCAACCGTGGCGCCGAAACTTGCACAGGACTCACTATCGCTGCTCGACACTCCACCGCGATACTGGGGAGTCTGAGGTACAAAGAGAGGCACCTTTTAATCTGCATGGTGCTGACATAAATGACTTTTGCCAACCGAAAAAAAGACTTGCAGGCAAGGTAACTAGAACTTCAGCGGCATAGGTAAGAAATGAAGCACTTACTCCTGGTTTCAGGACGTTATAACATGAAATTGGGGCAGAATTTGAGCCAAGGAGTCACCACATACTGAAGCACTGTATCTGGGACATCAATCAATCAATCAATCAATTCAATCTTATATAGCGCTACTCTAAATACCCGAAGTCGCTTTACAGAGTCCAGAGTCCAGTAGTCATTCATATACAGTCATACCGGTGGTGGTAAGCTACATCAGTAGCCACAGCTGCCCTGGGGCAGACTGACAGAACATCAACACCGGTGGAGTTGCATAGCTACATTAACACTCTCAACGGGGATTTAATACAGTGCAAACCTTATCACCCGTCCGCCTTCACATGGAGGACTCAACCCTTGCTTTTAAATTGAATATGCACATCGTGAGAAAGGATGAGGTGTGTTGTGTGGTGCTGTGACAATGTGGCAATCACCTAAGAGAGTGCAATTACTTAGTAGAAGTGTTTTGAACATCCCCATTATCAAAACTCCCCTCACTCAAATAGGCACTTGATTGAAATGATTTTTAAGTGTCCCTAACTGATAAAGTCTTGCCCAACCTTCAATCATCAATAGTATGCTGGTTTACACCTCGGCTGAAGAGGTTTTTACAAGATTAAATGCACTTCACATGATGACATCAGCACGTAGTTACTATGTGACACGGCAGTGCACAATGATTATAAAAAGAGTAAGATGTTCAATAACCAAGACAAGCAGCGAAGTTAAACATGGAGTCACCATTTGAAATCAGTCATAGAGCACGTTTGAATTACATATGGAATGATTCATACTTCAGCCTCGTTGGCTCGAAGACTATCGATCAGCTCAGCATAAAATAGCCACTCTCATCACTGCACTTTACTTTGCAGAGATTGACCTTTGACCTCCATCCAGCCCCACATACCAAAGCATCAATCTGTGTTTTCTTGTCTTCATATCGAAATCATTATCCGTTTTAAAACAGGACGAGTGTGCTATACTATTTCATCTCTAAGCCTTCCTGAAATGTTCTAAAAATATTCCCAATAGCACAAGCCCTCAGCATCCTATTCCATATTTTTAGAAGATAGCAGGATACCTAAAATCAGAAATAAAAATATAGAGGTGTCTGGTTAAAATTTAATGAGCTGAGCTATTGCTATCGGCAAATGGAGCACCCGTTCCGAATGAGTGCCTTTCCCACCACGTGTTTCACCTTCTGGTGCACTTTGGGGAAAAAATTCACTCAGTCACCAGTGCCAAGAGCCGGCCTGTTTTTCACCACATGCTGAAAGCATTGCTCTATTTTCCTCTGCAATACAAAAAATTCATACATGGCATGGCTTTAGAATGCTTCCTGTGAAATTTGCCACCAAAGGCTTATGATTAATCTAAATTGTCCCAAGCTTTTGGAAGACAGTCAATGTGGGGCTTTTTTTTTTATGTCCTGGCTGCTCTGACGGTGCCCATTCTGGACCTACGAGAATCGCAGCGATGGGGCTTAGATCACAGAGGACGCGCTGTAGCCATGCAAAGGACGGCTAATACACAAATGGCATTGGAAATGAAAGGTTAAACATCTTGCCGGGGGAAACAAGAGGCAGCAGCAGCATGAAAGGGGATTATATCCTTCTGATGTTCGCTTATGGGACCGCGACAGTCTTCAAACTGAATGCGGAATGCTGCCCGGATGCCAAACCCAAACGAGCGGCGCCCGTTAGCCAGATGTCCCTCCGTCCTCCACCGTCGCACGAGTCCCCCAAACACACCTCCTTCATTTCTCTCTGCCACTTCTTTATCAGATTTCTTCACTTCCACTCCGTGCTTCTCTTCCTCTTCCTCTGATCCGATCTCCTTACTCCTCTATGATATAATCTCTTCTGTTCAATTAATGAGCTCTCTGTCCCCAGACTCTACTCCATACTGCCATTTCTCTTCTCCTCCAGTCAATGCTAATGGAACTTTTACACTGTTGTAGCTGGCTACCCCCGTAATGACTGAGACAGCTGTAGTCCAGTAGTATCTAAATATTTTACAACATTAAGATTCAAACTTTCAGACATGAAAATATTCAGTATACAGCAGCACTAATAGGCCCTCTTTGGAAATTTGAGGGATGGCAGGTATGTTTCAGGAGCCGAAGGTCTGAGCTGGAGTACTATTTTGATCTATTTCAGGAAACCATTTTAGAGAATTACTTTAGGCTACATGAAACACAGTCAATAGGCCTGGGCTTCACAACTGAGGACAACGGCTCAACTACAGATTACTCTGAAATCTCTGTTCGGTCTTTTGTTATGTCCGTCTCTAGGATTATGCGATCCCTAAGGCTTTTCAAGAATATAATCATTTATGAAGTCGGGAGTAAATGTGTAAAAGCTAATGTTTCCAATCTAAATAGGGTAAATAATAAAAAATACGAGTGCAGTCAAAACACTAGGGGGGGGTCACTTTTCCATGAAAAAGAAATTACACTGATAGGATGCATACAAACAATATTCAGAAGAATATTCCAATATGGCTGCTTTCAAGAATTAATTTCTATTAAATTCCACATTTTTGCAAATACCTGCAGGTATGCGCAGAACCAACATAAGTGCCAAGACAGTGCAGCACTGGCCCCAGTGGCCCGTTATCAGCCCGTATCAGACCTTCTGTGTCAGGCTGTGCACCTCCAGATAACTAAACAGCCATAATCACACACAAAATGTGGCCTGCTATCGGGATTTCTCCAGGGGTGGTAACAGCCTCCGCTATCAGACCATTCTTCAGACTCCTGTACTTCCAGGTTAATCCACCGCTCCTCAGTCGTAGCCGGCGCTATCTGGGGGCGGCCTGGGGGTAGAGTGGCGGCAACGTCACAGCTTCATGGATAACTCCACCTCCCGCAACACCACACCTGCAGTCTGATACCGTGTTCTCTGTTAGCTGTGGCTAACCATAGAAACACTGAACTGCTGAAGTGCCAAATATGATGTTCCAACTCAGTGACTCCAAAAACTTTTTCTGACCAGCCGTGTGACAACAGAAACACATTTCAGCATCCCCATAACCATACTCAAATCCCACTTCATGGATGCTAATCATCTCCTACTGCAAGATATAGGTCTTTGGAGCAAAAATATAAAAAAACGAAATATATAACTGAGGCTCATAAAAACAGGGCTATTATTTCCTCGGGGTTTTGGCTTATCAAATATGTTTGGCACCATATGTGTAGCAGCAGGAGGCAAGTCCAGTTCTATCCTCTAATTACATGTCAATTACACAACACACTGTGCAGCTAATATGATGCTGTTTGGACTTATGACAGATGTTGCAAGAAATGTGTTGTTCGTATTATATTGCCTCTAAATAAAAGACAACAGAAGGTGCATTTGCATGCAGGTTTATTGCAACACACCCCTAATGTTACCGCAACGAAATTATGTTTACGTTCAGGGTACAAAATTCTATTGCCTCTGAGGCTCTGCATTGCCTCGGCACTGTAATCGCCACTTTCTACAGTTCTATAGAGAACATCCAGACAATTTATTTGTTGGTTCCACTCTTCCACCATCAAAAATAAAAGCAGCTTTCAATTTCAATCCACTGTCAACACCTCTTCAAAAATGATTGGTATAGCTTTCCTATCCAACCTTTCCAGGTGCCTTTCCAATCTTTATAACCAGCAGACTATTGCAGAATCATAGATGATTTCACACAGTCTCTCCACCTCCCCCATCTAAACATGCCCTTAGCCAGTGGCAGAGCTCTTCTCAAAGTATGTTTTTATTTTTTTATAGCATATATATTATTGCATTTTTAAGAATTTGCTTAATAGTGACTTCCTATGTTATTGAATAATTTGTTCTACTGTGCATGTGTGTAGGGGCATGCTGCACATAACTGAATCTCTGGACATAGCAACCCATAGCAACCCCCAGTTTGAAATGATTAACAATAAGCAACTGGTGGAGCAAAGTGCTAACAATACCAAGATCATGGGTTCGATTCCAAGGGATCTCATAGGCTACTAATGAAAATGCATATCTGTACTGTAAGTAGCTTTGGATAAAAGCGCCTGCTAAACACCATGGGATATGACTTTCACATCCATTACCAGCACCAAAACCTAACATCCAATCCCAGATTCCAACTTTTGACCCTGTCACCAAAATCACACTGCTAACTGGAAAGATTGTCTTTTACAGTCACTAGCTGGGTTTCCATTCAACTCATTCACATATTTTAAGTGCATTTATGAAAATTCAGCAAAACAGAAATGCAAGTCTGTGTGCGTTTCCACCTGCAGTGTTACGCGGATTAAAACTGGGTCGTCTCCTAATCAAGGGAGTACTTGTGAACAACTGTGGGTTCAAAACTTGAGGTGGTCAGGACAACACATAATAAAATCCCAACAATTTGTGATTCAATGCGATTTGATGTGAATAAACATGTTTCCATCAACCTTAGATCTAACAACTTTACATATGCTCAATGAATGACAGTAGATGGTTGACATTTTGACAGCAAAATCCCTGTCCCAATTGAAATCCTGTACAGTCAGTACGGTCTCCTTTTCGCAAAGAATGCATGTATTGTGCTAGCGTCGTTGTGCCTTACAACTGCTACATTAACATACCACTTCTCACACCTACCGACAGCGTCACTGGAGCAGGGAATTAAAAGACGGAGACACTGCGAGTCTTTAGTAGGGTTGTGCAAACAGCACTTTGGCTAAACCTACAAAAAAAACACAATGACTTCTCCTAGTGCTTCATCTTTTTGATAGCTTAGGAAGAAAACAGTTAAAAGCACCAGGTTATTAAATGAGGAAAACCAGAATTCATATTGATCTACAGAGTGCTTAATGACTGCAGGGTCAGTGCACTATAAACCATTACACAGTCTGTGTGAAAGCAAGACAACACATAAAATTACTTACCCTGTTTAAAGGGACATTTTAAATAGGTCTGGACTGGTGCATTGAAATCCCACTGTATCAGCCTCCACACGAACACAGTTCACTGGAGAAAAAAACAAACAACAACAATCAACAAAACCAAAAAGTCAAAAACACAAAAACAAAAACCACAGGAATAAACTATGCAGCAAAGCAGTGCCTACTAAAAAGAGTGCTTTTAACTTTGTGCTTTTGCTTTTTTTTTTTTACACCGAAATCTGACGGCCTCATTTTGTTTTGGTCTGTAAGTCAGTATTGCAGCTCTGTGAGAAACTGAAGGGGGAGATGAGATATGAGATTAAACCCCAACACACTCTGTGAGGTTAATGAAATAACAGCAGAGGTGGGCTGTGGCAAACCGAGCTCAGTAAATCAACAGACCACAACTGCACTCTCTACAGTCCCAGTGTTTCCTTCTTTATGAACCATGGCAGATACATACGCTTCTCTGAAAACACTGAATATCTGGAATCAGGCCAATGCTCGTCTAACTATATTTATGATGTACTATGCCAAGTTTAACATCAAGCCCTTTCACACGTATAATTGGTCCTTTTGAACGTCTTATAATATAATATAATATAATATATATAACAGTATATTATAACAGTAATATAAGAGCCTATGCATTGACCCCCCCCCCCCCCCCCCCCCCATGCATTTTTAAGGAATGTTCCAGAACTCCTTTCCCACTCCTATTCAGATCTGGAGCCTGCTGAATCACACAACACCAGCCCCCCACCCCAGGTCCCCGAGGAACGGACACAACACTGTGATTTGGAGTGGTACATGAAGCGAGGCTGCAGATGAAGAGATAAACTGGGTGCGCGACGCCAAAATGAATATGCCTTTGATTAAACAGGCTGGCGCCGCCTCAGGATGTTGATGCAGTAGCGAGCGGCGCGCGAGCCTCTGCGGCGGGCGCTTGCACGGACAAGCATCATTGGCTTTGATCATTAGATGGTGCCTCTGATGAGACCCCATAATACAAACTGGTAAAGTGCCGACTGAATGACTGAGAGCGTGTGTGTGTTTGTGTGTGAGTTGGTGTGTGTGAGTGTGTGTGTGTGTGTGTTTGTGTGTGAGTGTGTGTGTGTGTTTGTGCGTGAGTGTGTGTGTGTGTGTGTGTGTGTGTGTGTGAGTGTGTGTGTGTGGGGGTGGGGGTATTTTTCTTGAAAAGCTGAGCTTATGAAGTGCCATTCTTACTCCATCGGACCGACTCACCACATGTTGATCAGCTGATGGAGATCATTAACAGGGCTGATGCCTGTAGGTCAGCCACCCCTGACATACCTTTGCCCCCAAACAGATACGGTAGTATGGGAATCAACATTGACTGATTTGGCCATGAACATACGGGTCTACCTCTGTAAATGGCAGGAAGCAGCACCACCTCCATTTATATCTAACCTATTAACACGGTGTTCAGTTCATTACAGTACAGAAGGTGTTAAGGTAATCATTACTTTGCTGCACAGACGTTAACCTTGTTGTTGTGTTATGTTGTCCTTAATCGAAGACATCACTGACTAGGAAGGAGCCAATTACATGATCACATGACCGTGGCATCAACACAATTTAATTTTACATTAGAGCTCTATAGAGAAGTCAGACAATTGTGCATCATAATTATCATTATCATCATAACTTCACACAAAAAAATCCCCAAGGCGAACCAGTAGTGCCCTCTTCATCTCCATGACAACATAAGAGGCCTTCCTGACCAGCTGCATATAACATTTGAGTAAATCAATTGACAGCCATTTGCTGCTTTTTATTGTTGTAGCTCCTCCTCTCTCACCTAGCTTGTGTAGGTGTGTGTGCGTGTGTGTGTGTGTGTGTGTGTGTGTGAGTGTGTGTGTGTGTGTACATGTGTATGTGTAATGTGAGTGTGCGTATAGATGTCATCGGTGAGAGAGAGACCGATGGAGATAATGTACGAGTCCCCATCCATTACGCCCCAGTCCTGGTCCTGCTTGCACACTGACTGAGGGAATATTAAAGGACTGACATAATGAAGAAATACGGCACAGAGGAGGAGCGCCCGCAGCAGCCAGCCAGCCAGCCAGCCAGCCAGCCAGCCAGCCAGCCATCCAGCCAGCCTCGCTGATGCATGGGGCTGCCTCAGGCCTCCCGGCAAATGACTGCCGGATGAGACCGCAATATGTTCACTTTTAGGGCTTACAGTTGCAAAGGAGTGGGCGTTCGGGGTCAGGAGGCGGGAGGCGGGGGAGGGGCCTCGTGGGCAGAATTCCTCCAGGACATCTTAGAAGCAGTTGAGACTCTCCTCGTTGGAGTGTCTGGTGGGATGATGACTCGAGGAACTCGAGTCGATTTCTTTTTTTTTTTTTTGCTTTGACTTTGAGGTATCTTCATGCCCTCTGCCCATTGCTGTGCTGGCAGTCTGGAGTCGGCCATGTTGGCCCTGTCTATCATGTCGCAGCGCTAAGTGGTTGCCATGTCTGAAGCCCATCCACTCTTGGCAGTGTGGCACTTTTATGAAAGGATTATCAGTACCCAAGAAAAAAAAAAAAAAAACAATGTGGGCGATAATTAAAAGTTAATTACATTTTAATATTCCTGTATAAGCCTTCATGTTTTGTGTGTGTGTGTGTCTGTATGTGTGTGTGTGTGTGTGTGTATGTGTGTGTGTGTGTGTCTGTGTGTGTATGTGTCTGTGTGTGTGTATGTGTGTGTTTGTGTGTATGTGTGTGTGTGTCTGTGTGTGTCTGTATGTGTGTGTGTGTGAGTGTGTGTGTGTGTGTGTGTGTGTGTGTGTGTGTGTGTGTGTGTGTGTGTGTGCGTGTGTGTGTGTGTGTGTGTGGTGGCAGGAGAGATGGTAAGCATAAGTGGCAGCAGCTGCCGGGGATCATTGTGTGAGTGGAGTCAGATGCTGATAACATGCCTCACTTTTCAGGCCGCTCCGCTCCGCACTCTGCGCAGGACGTGCTACATCATCGGCACTGCAGAGATCTGTGGCACTGTTGTTTCGGGAGCTAATTTGTTCGTCAGGGTTAATTTGACACATTTTACTGCCAGTTACAAAGGGTAGAGAGAGAGAGAAAAAAGGCTAAAACCGAAAAAAAAAGCCGAACACAAGGTTATCAGGTTTTTCGGCGAGAACTGTTAAAAAGGAAAAAAGTCAATGAGATACATATACACCCTGAAGGTGACTCTGCTCTGATTTGGACTAAATGAAAGATATCCTGAATTCACATCAGCCTTGACTGGCTTGCAAACCCATACATTCCCTAGCAGTACTGTAACAGCAGGCCTGACTAAAGTACTGAGAATCTCCAGGGAAATCCCTCTGAAATGCCACAAATTCATCCATTTAAAGATTCATGGCAGTTTATTCCCCTAATTTTGTCCCACTCTTTGCCACACCAGCTCCCCTGTGCTCATATGATGAAAATGCCTTTAATCATATCAACCAATCTGGAGAAACGTTATCTTTTTTTACCACCGTAAAACACACACTCTGTTCCCCACCGTGATCTTTACATTAAACCATTGAGTGCGGGAGGTAAGTTGCTCTTCCTCTCCTCTGAAGGAAGACTTAGACAGGGCTGAAGACAGAACCAGTGGAGCCCACGGCGAGCAGCCCTGCTGGCAGCGTCAGGACCGAACAGATGTCTCCCTGAGAGGGCTGCTTTTTTTGTGTGTTGATGGGGGAGCAGTGAGGATTATGTGGTGCGTGTTGAAAAGAATGACTCTGAGGGATTTTCATCAGTGAATCCGGGCCTTCGACCCGCTGTGCATGCTCTCTGAACCTCGTCATCCAATTGCCACCAAGCGACTCCTTCACTGAAGACGTTTTCTAAGTGTGCGCATGGGTGTGTATGTGTGTGTGTGTGTGTGTGTGATAATAACGAAGTCTGCGCACAATACTGAGCTAATGGACCATGAAATTTCAACACAACTTGATTTGCATTTCCTGAAGGATATTCAAAATTCTAAATGAATAGAAAGTAAAAGATTACAACATTTAATGCAGCTCTCAGAGGAGAGAGAGTTGTGTAAAGACCAATAGATTGAAAGATAGAGATATATGTATAGTATATATATAGAGAGAGACAGCATGGAGTGTTTAAGAAAGAGATTAAGAGAAGGAGACAGATAGACAGACAGATAGATAGATAGATAGATAGATATACGAAAGTGAATAAGACAGTGAGAGAAACAGTGAGTAAAAAAGAGAGTGAGTGAAAAAAAGAGAAAGAAATTAAAGACATGGGAAATTAGGTATTAAGAAAAAGTAAAAATAAATACATAGATAGAAAGATAGATAAATGAGGAGTGAGAGAGCGAGCGAGAGAGAGAGAGCTTCAGAGACAGTACCAGTGGCAGTTGACAGTTGACAATTGACAGTTATAGAATGTCACAAAATTTCCACCATTAATTTCAATTGGAAATTGTTACTCGTTTATCTTTATTTATCTTTTAACAAGTATAAAGTGTTGAGGCATGAAAATAACATAGCCGAAGTGTCACTAACAAGACCTGCAAAATGAAGTTTGAATGAAGTTTCTACAATAAGCGGTTCAAGCTGAGTTATTTGCATAAATCAGTATGAATAATAAGAAAAAAGCCTAGCTAGGACCATAACAATGCAACGCCATTCTTACACAGGGGCTCTGGAACCATCCGCACAAAGCCTGGTGGGATTTTTCGTGAAGCAGCATAATGCGGACGTACAGCTCATTTGGGCTGCTGTAACGCGTGGGGTCGGAAGGCATCCACTGAAGCACCCCTGCCATGTGTTTGTGTTGATAACCTTTCTGAGGGTCTCAGTCCTACTGGGTACACCCTTGGGGCCACTTCCTGACAACAGTGGCACAGGCCCCTACAGCTGTGGCTATAAGCCAGTTAATGTTTACCCAGAGACTCAGGTGACTCACGCACACATCTTGAGCAATCCACAGGCCTTGCATTTCCCGCCCCTGTGCTAATGACCTGGCATGAATCACACAGTAATCACTGATGCAATTAAGCTGAAGCGATGATGCCAGTTCACCATGTGTTATTGGCTTATTATCATGAGGTTAACACTAACAAAATGATTCCCTTTTTAAAGCCAGAGGCCTGATATTAGATTCATCTTTTCTTTTTTTTTCCCCACAGCAGCCAAAATTATGTCCGTGGGGATAAGTCTCTATGAGTCTGTGACTAGTTAATTTCTGTTGAAAAAAAAACAGATGGGTTCCAGAGAACACTTTTCTCTGTGTGTGTGTGTGTTTTTTATTTACTTTCATCTCTACTTATACTCTGGCTTTGAGATTGGACTAGTAAATGGAAGCTATGGGTGTTGTGTGACTGGCGATGCACAAACTGTGCCGTTGCCAATCTGCACTGCATGGCCAGTGGCCACAGCTGAGCACAGAGATAAAGCAACATCAGCCACAAGAAAATGGAGGGTGGTGGAAGAGCAGTTAGCAAAGCTTTAGCTATCCTACGAGTGAGCGTGAAAGAAAGAAAGAAAGAAAGACCAACAGAA
Source organism: Clupea harengus (assembly GCF_900700415.2). Taxonomy (NCBI): domain Eukaryota; kingdom Metazoa; phylum Chordata; class Actinopteri; order Clupeiformes; family Clupeidae; genus Clupea; species Clupea harengus. The sequence continues at coordinate 8,963,951 of NC_045176.1, forward strand.
GAGAAAAATGTTCTGTGTATGTGTGTGTGAGAGAGAGAAGTGAAGTGTGGCCGGGAGAGGTGTCAACAGATGACAGGAAATGACCCCTCTGGGAAGAGGAGGAGCGCTGGGATTCTGGGATCAATAGAGCCCTCAGCCGGAAGACTCCAGCCGAGAGGGGGAGGTTAAACGAGAGGGAGAGCAGAGGGAGAGAGAGAGAGAGAGAGAGAGGGAGGGAGAGGGAGAGAGAGAGAGAGAGAGGGAGAGAGAGAGGGAGGGAGAGGGAGAGAGAGAGAGAGAGGGAGAGCAGAGGGAGAGAGAGAGAGAGAGAGAGAGAGGGAGGGAGGGAGAGAGAGAGAGAGAGAGAGAGAGAGGGGGAGGGAGGGAGAAAGAGAGAGGGAGAGCAGAGGGAGAGAGAGAGAGTGAGGGAGGGAGAGAGAGAGAGAGAGAGATGGAGGGAGGGAGAAAGAGAGGGAGAGCAGAGGGAGAGAGAGATAGAGTGGCAGAGAAAGAGAGAGAGAAGGCCTGTGCCAAGGAAGGGTGTCAGGTTGGTAAGTGGGCGTGTGACCAGCGAGAGGCCTGGCGAGGTGGGCTGTGCCAATCACCCTCTCAAATGCGCAAATAGGAAGGCAGTGGGTTTGAGCCTTGCCACAGAGCCAGCCTTTTATGAAATCACACCAAGCAGACGCCATGAACATGTAATCCATGTCAACCGGTAACGGCTGAAGGGCCATACGGGCGCCCTCTCTCCGTACAGGGGCGCACTATATCTCTAGGTTCATCTCAACTAGCGCAGAAACATAATTAAAGTGGGGCTAGAAATCCCTGAAAAGCTGCAGAGGGATTTCAGGTGAGCCAGGTGCTTCGCAGCTGCAACTCGGCGCACTGAGCTTTGCTCAGCTAAACACAATAGGCCCGGCAGGGGTAGGCAGGCGAAACCAACACTCACATATCCCCCCTCTTTCTCTGACTGACAGCGGAGCGCATGTGAGCAGGCGGAGGCACTGTTGCTTTGGAGATTAGACTTCGTTGAGGCCTGTGAACATGGACTAAGGCACCCGATGGTAGCAGTTATAGGTTAACGATTTATTGAAAAAAACGATTAAAGCCATGCTAAATGACGAGTGTAACTTAGTTTAATGAAACCGATTTCCTGAACTAAGAACACACACTGAAGATGAAAAACACAGTGAGTTACAGCACAGATTGAGAACACTGGAGAAGATGGTAAATATCAATCGCAAATAAGCCAATTTACTAGCGGCGCGAGGCAAAACAGCTGCACACTGAGGGGCTTCCCTTGTATTAGAAAAACACTGAAAGCCCGTGGGGTTTGTGGTAGATGGCTGAGACAAGAGCTAAGAGGGAAGAGGAGAATGAGGAGGTCACAGCTGCTGGTGCCGCAGTGCTCAACAGCGGAGCTTAGGAAGGAGTTTACTCCCGGCACGTGGTGTCCTCGGTCGGCTTTTTGCGTAGACTACGGCACAGTCTGACCCACCAGTTTAAATGTGTCAAATGTGTGATGCGAGAGTCACTAGAGGTACCACAATACTACCTTAGGAAACATCCACCCAGGGGCAGGATTTGAATAGGATTTGTTATATATACGGAGTGTATTACATGACACATTTACCCTGTCATTACCTGTAATCATTCTGCTCATCTGAATGCATAGAGTGGCTTGTGAATACAACTCATCATTTTTATCATCATAGCCTGCAATTAGGGTTTAGCCGACAACTTGCATTCCAAATATGGTTAATTAAATTAGAATGGGTTTATACTTGGTAACTGAAGAGATAAAAATAGGATGCATATTTCTATGCTATGGATCAGCAACCCCCTCCCCCCTCACCGTTCATCAAAGAGAAAAAAGCTTCCCTGATTACTTCATTCCAGGAGAGGTCAGACATGGGCACAGGCTCAGCTCTGTCTGTTCATTACTAAACACAGAACGGTTTCCAATATACTAAATGGCCACTGAGTCACACATCTGCCATGGGCCAGCCAGTTACCTAAATATGTCAGAAATACCCGTGCTGGTCCTGGATTATATTCCTAATCCACATATCAGATGTTGCCTCGCTGCGTTTTTTGGCCAGAGCATCGCTGCACGTCCGCATGCAAATGTGCATCATCACACAGCCTTCCGTTAATCATCCCCCTTCGCAAATACACACAGAACTGCACTGAAAGACAGACCAGCAACCACGCGCCCTAGGTTCTTCATGAAGCTATGAGCAGGTAGGCCATTCTTATTTCGGGTGGCAAAAAAAAAAAAGAAGAAGAATGAAATAAACAAGTGAGGTTATGTGACACCTGCTGCCATGATTTACCATCACTTCTCAGAGGGGGTAAACACAGCCTGCCACTGCCTTCACATCCTCCACCATTTCCCTGCCTCGCTCTCCGAGCCCATCTCTCTCTCTCTCCGCGGCACAAAGGCACACGGGAGGGCTGCTGCTGTCTCACTTTCACCCAGACACATTTCAGCTACTTACCGCCTTTCCATAAGCTGTCTAAAGCATCATGCACAAACCCCCTTGCTCACTCTGCATCATAAGAGCCCCCTTCAGTGCTCCACAAGGCTCTTGGGTCCTAGCGCCAGTGGAGTAAGAGGCGCACGTTTCGAGCATCGGAATGTGATACAGCCGTCTCGCCTGCCTCATTAATTAAGCCACAAACCACAAGACAGCTTCCGCAACTTATTGCCTTTTGTCTTCCTTCAGAAGACAGTGACAAAAATATTCATCGGTTTTGCTCTGTTCTCAAAGTATTCAGATGTGTGTGCTCGCAAAACACACACACACAGACACACACACACACACACACACACACACACACACACACACACACACACACACACAGATAAAGATGTATACATGTAAACATGCACAAACATATGTCAACATTTCAAATTTTATTTCTTCTAGCACCATTGAGCATGAGCACCATCCTAAGGAACTTTACAGACCCTGAGGTCTATCTAAACCCCAAGAGCAAGAACATGGCAGCTGTAGCAAAGACAGACAGACAGCCTTTGAACAGGCAGCGTGGGCCATGAGCAGACTGTACAGGCAAATCACTCATCAAAAATGATTATATACCGTACATACTTGCATTCTCGTCAAACAATGCTCAAACACACACACACACCCACACCCCCCCCACACACACCACACACACACACACACACCCACACACACACACACACACACACACACACACACACACACACACACACACACACACACACACACACAAACACACACACACAAACACACACACAGAGCACCACTAGTCTAAAACTGCAGATCTCAAGTCATTATAAGCCACATTGTAGGCTGATGACTCACTGTGTCTACAGCACACGTGTGGGCAGGAAATGGGCTCTTGGTCTTTCCAGAATGATTAAAAAAAATCCTCCTTATTAAAGCACCATGAACAATAAATAAAATCACATCAGGGAACTCAGTAGCTTCCCACAAAGTGACCTTACAACACCCACTATCTGCAGCACAGCACATGATCATTTACTAATCTCTAAGGCTTGAAACTAAGTTCTTTTTTCATGGTGTCCTCACAGAAAGTCGCTTTGCAAAGTAACGTGATTATCTGGGAGTTAATGTGTACATGCCACGGTAGAGGAAAAACCCTTATGCTTTAAAGAAAAAAAACATGATGTTAATGTTAACAGTTACAAGAAACCCAATGTAAATGAAAGTACAGCCTCCTGGGAAATCTGATATACTGTATGTTTACATGTCCGTGTCCAAATTACCCAGGCAGCGCTGACATGTCAACTTGAGTAATTCAAATGACCGCATTACATAAAGCAGTCAAATAAAAATGTTCCTAGCAAAAATGAATCTCCATCATTAGTGAGCAAGAACCTGATATTTGACACTAGCACTCCAGAATCAGTTAACAATCACCCTTCATAAATTGTGACTTGTGCTTTGTTTATGTCGTGTGCACTTCTCAGCCTCAACCAACACTTATGTCACATGTTCTGCACATTCAGTAAAATACCGCATCCTGTGGAAAGGTGTATGATTTGTCTCTGATGATGGTGATACAGATTCACAAGAACACAGAACAGCGTTGCTGGAGGCAATTACCAGGATGGTTTGCTGTACAGCTGGGGGCTGATGATCTCTTGCCTGCCTGTTGTGTTACCACTCTGCTGGGGACCGCTGCTGTATTTTCATCACTGATAGAAAACAAATGCCGGTTTACATTTTCTACTCCCACTATAACATACCATGGGCCTCTAAGGTGCCTTTGTTCTTTACCTTATGGCTGAGTGCGTGTAGTGTAATAGTGTTGATATGCATTATACATTTAGAATGGGGTACGTGGGAAATTAAGCTTCTGATTGAATGGCTGGCTGGTGCTTTGTTTTTTTCAAGGACATTAACATTGTCCTTGGTGTTTATAGCATTGTTTATTGGCAGTAACACATTCTTAGGGTCAGCAGAGACTTTTCTGCCGGCACAGCAATTCTCATATCAAAATGAATTATTTCGAATTTATTTCTAATGAATCTGTGTCTTTTTGTCATATATTCCTTCCATCCTTCAGGAACCTACTGTGAATCCTTATGGCTTACTTGGATGAATATCAATGTCATATTGACGTCCTCACATGCCAATCAGATCCCTTTACCTATATACTGCTGTAGCTGGTCACTAAGGCCTTCTAGCTGGCCTCAGTATACAATCAGTATAATTGTAAATAGCAGTTACAGTTAGTCTAGCTAGGTCTCTAGTAGCTTTGTATTTGAGAGGAAATTGTTATGTTCCGTATGAATGATTGAATATATGAATACATCTAGGAAGGAAAAGGGGATTACACCACTTTTCAACACTGAAATAAAGATGGTGAAAGTTCTCTTACTGGCTGATAGCATATCATGCATTTATTTAACCTAAAACTAGGTTTAACATTGAAATGTACGTGTTTAATTAGCGGTACATTTCGTTTAGTTTTAGTTTTTAGAGACTGCACTGTGAAATTCAGTGTGAAATCGCTTTCCTAACCCTATGGGCTGTACAGAAGGCCTAAGCCAAAAAATGCTTTGCTCGTCCTCGTTTATTTGTTTCCTAATCTGTTCAGATGAAATGACTGAGCACGCAGTTTTATGCACCCAAATTTGAACACCTTTTGTGGGCCACTGGACCGGTGATGGGATATGGAGGAATCTGCAAGTATATAGCACTGCTGCTAACTTCCTTGTAGAAAGTAAAAATGATGAATTGTGAAAATCATCAGTGGAATAGCCTACTTCAAAACCAGAATAATTTACAGTAACAGCAGTAGCTCCAAGTGTGCACCAGAATGTGACTGGCTGATGTCACCAAAAGATTAAACAGTAGATTTTCTCCCTCGCTCATTTTGAATCATCAGGAGGGATTTAATAAAGCCTTTTGGAACTTAATCTTTTTGATCCCTTTGTAACTCCACGTTCAACTCAGAGTGGTAAAAAACAAATTAAAGGCACAGAAAAATGTAAGTCTTGGTGTAAACACCTATCCCTTACACATTAGCCACTAATGTTCAACTCACAGCTTTGTCATTCTAAAGGAGTCATTTCACCAACATTTGCATTGCTAGTACACACACACACACACAAACGTGCAGCCTCCATTGTGACAGCGCTCTAGGCTTTTGAGCACGTTTTTCAAGGAATATGGACAAACATTGGTCATAAACGGGTAGTGTACCATACCTCAGTGATAACGCTGTGTGCGAGTTGATGCCACTAAAGTGGAACTTACTGTAACTAACACTGACCTTCAAAGCGCCATTCCATAAATGTCACAGGGCCTTTGATATCACCAAGGTTTTTCAGGTGGCTTATACTGCCTCCCTAGACATGCCTCAGTCCTGTCTTCACCTGCCCATGGATATCGCTCTCCTACATCATCTCTTCATTTCATACACCTTTAAGCCAATGCATGTGAGCAATAAACAAATGCGTAGCATGACCTTTTGATAGGATGGTACATCCTGTCAATTTGGGAAAGGGCTGCCAACCCAATCTAAATCCAAGGAATAATTAAGGAGAGCATCTGCCAAAAGGCCTACAGATTGGGGCAGTGTGACCCGAGCTAGGTCTCCATGCTCCCCCACGTTGACGAACCCTTCTTGAACAACAACAACAACTTGACGTGTAGCTGGTGCTTTTGATGTACACCTGGGTCTCTCTTCACCAAAGCCTTCAATTCTGCTTCAAGCAGAGGCTCAAGTACCGCAATTGACTGGCTAACCCTCTCATCTGTTTCTCTTGGGCGAAAAAAGAGAGAGAAGAAACAGAAGTGGAGTTTTTGTTCCACTCAGCCTGCCCGCACTGACAATGCAATTACCCACCTTTCCCTAGCCAAGCTGGCCTAGATGTGATTAGGGGGTCTGAAGAATCTCTCCCTCCTGCCTTGCTTCCTTTCCCCCTATCGTTTCTTGATCCTCTCTCCTGGCAGAGTGTGGGGAGTGGATGTCTGATTGGTCTGGACTGACTCTAGAAGCTAGGGAGGGGCTTGTTGACTTAAGATTTGGGCTGCTTTGGACGGCCTCCTCCAATCTATAGATCTGATTAATAGCTGTTGAGAGTGTACATTCACACAACCCCGGCCAGAAGACTAGAGCAGAGAGACACACAAAAAAAAAAACATTTTGTTGCCAGGCGGGGGACTAATCCTGTTTCTAGGATGTGGAGGATTCTCTGTGCCAGCTGCAGTGATATTCGAGGGCGCTGTCGTCCTCGGTGCTGCCACTCAATGCTGTGTCTAATGGGGCTGGCACTCAGTGCCCTCCCTCCCCCTTCCTTCTCTCTCTCTCTCTCTCTCTCTCTCTCTCTCTCTCTCTCTCTCTCTCTCTCCATCCTCACTCTGCTGGGACAGGCTGATTCACCCAGACCAACAGGGACCATAGGCTCGGCCTCTTGTATTCTTCTCTCCCTTGTATGCTATGACAAAGATGGCGGAGGCTTATTGTACTGACATCATCACATTCCTATGTACTGTAATCTTACCAGTGTTGTGTATGTATAGGTGTGTGTGTAGGTATGTGTGTGTGAGGATTTGTAAGAGTGCATGTGTCTACGTGTGTGATTGCCATGTGTGTCACACGTGTAATAGAAATGATATATGTGTGCCTTATTTACTGTTGTGCATGTGAGTATGTGTATCTGTACGTGTTATGTCAGAGAGCGAGTGTGTGTGTAAGTGTGTGTCTGTATGTGTGTGTGCATGCATTTAAAAATCTCTAGCCGTGTCCAAGCGGCCTGACTACTCCCTGCCTGCTGCAGACCCCCTGAGGAGGCCAGCCACTGCCGTCTGAAGGCCTCCTTGTACCTTGCCTAGGATTTAGTCACAGCTCGCACAATGCTATCTGAAAAAAGCAACCCTGCCTTCAGGGAACAAAAGACAGGCCGAATGAAATAACGGAGAGAGAGCAGCGAAGTAGAAACTTGGTGCTAATAATACGCACATTTCCCACCGTAACTACGTTTCTCCCGCTGACAAACATGAAGGGGCAGCTTTAAATAACGCCGGTCTAAAAATAAACAGGTGAACCGCGGAAGATTACAAGATATTGCTCCTGGCTTGGGAGACGTTCTGCCGCCTTTAATCACGTTGGGCTTTAGGTTGCCGCTCTAAATCCGGTGGCGGTGTGATGTTTCTCATCGAGACATACTTTTTCCAACAAGGACCGTGCTAATGAGGAGAGAGTAGGAGCGGTTCCTCCGGTTCCCACAACTGCTTCTCTCCTGCTCCGACCACATCATCCATCACTGCTTAGTTTGGGCACCAGAGCTTGGGCTGCATGGGAGGAGGGCGCTCCGCAGCAGTAAGTAATGGTGTGCCTGAGACACTGACCCACATGTAGGACCGTAGCTCAACTTAATGGTCTGTCCTGAACCCAATCTTCAGGGAGGGAATTCCAGAGCAGACCATATCACATCATTACATGTGACTGCCGAACAAAGACTGGAGATTTAATTTCTGCATTTTGGAGATACACGCTGAAGGTGATGGACAGCATCTCAGTTGAACTTCATTGTGGTGGTGGGAGTAAGACGGGGACACACGTGTGGGATTGCTCTCTCACTGTCTATGTAAATCGGTTCAGGGTTGAGGCCCCAACCTGCAGGAGATATGGTTACAGTCTGGGTTAACCAACTGCTCTACACTGCTCCCTACACCGTTCGGCGTCTTTGAACCCAAATCTGTGCTACCATCATCACGTACCATAAAATAAATAAGAGACCATAAACCTAAAAATGTCGCCTTCTGATGACTCACCGCTTGAGTTCCAACTCCTATCCCTTTCATCCTCTAACCTTTCCATTAAAACCGGAGTGGAGAACACATAAAACATTCATGGCTGTGTAATTACAGTTCAATGTAGTCATTCCTCCTACGCTCCATCACTCAATTTCACCGATCTTCCTGTCCAAACCATCCAGTAAGTAAAAAAAAAAACAAGCTCACTAATTCAGCCCCGGCGTGGTGTGGTGTGGGGCGCTGTCCGTGGTGCTGATGTGACTGCTGATGCTCACTGAGTGAGGGCGTGAGGACTGTGAGCTCCTCTGCGGTCAGCTGATGTGGCTGAGCAGAGCTGAGGGCTGTTCTCTTTAATGAGCTCTGGCTGCAGGATGTGGGGAGCTCACTGCTCGCAAATGCTCACTGGCGAGACAGTGACAATCCAGCCTTACTGGAGTGTATGTAATGCAAACACACATCTTCAGCGATGGGTTACACAACCTTACATGTGTGTGTGTGTGTGTGTGTGTGTGTGTGTGACAGAGAGGGAGAGAGAGAGAGAGAGAGAGAGAGAGAGAGAGAGAGAGAGAGATATGAGTGCTGTTTTCAGCTATTAAACCTGAAGACTTCACAATTTCCCTGTTAGACTGTTAAGCACACACATTAATCATTTAATGTGATGGTAACTGAAAATGGCAAGGTCCATTTTTCTTTAGTGTAGATGTAAATGTTCACAATGACAGCAACTATGGTTACTGAATGCGAAGATTTGACAAAGTAGGTCACTGCAAAGGAGATTAAGCTATTGACAATTTGTCACAATCTAGCCCAATCCCTTTCTTCAGTGAATGGCATATATGGACACAATTAGATTTGATTTTAAGGTAGATCAATCATATGTATTTCATAGAGGCCACAGCAAAAAAGCCGAACCGTTTGTGACTGTGTACAGATTATGTATTAGTCATTGGCTTTGTTTTATTCCCAAGGTGGAGGTGGGGGAAGTTCAACACAATATGAAGACGGGGGAGAAATAAAATGTAAAAAGATTTTTGTTACTGCTGTTAAAATGAAGAATCAATTATGGCATTTTAAATGAATTAGTCAACAGAGCCTTTGGCCAGTACCCCAGATCTATTCAGTTCATGGCATATTTTGTGATCTGGTAGATGTCAAATGTTGGGAAACACAAAATAAATATTTGGGAGGGCTCAGAGTTCACAAATACAGTGCTGTTTGCTTGACGTTTTAATGCATATTTTGTCACAATCTCATTTCACAACAGACTTCCACAGATGTGCTGTCAAGCAATTACAGAAATGAAACCTTTAATCCCTTTTACAGCATTACTTATGTAATTGACATGGCAACTCAGTCATCTGGTGTACTAGCTATGTCCTAAATGTGATCACATAAATCCAGTTAGTGGTATCATTATCACTTACTAACCATCCACATATTGTGAAGGGTTAAGCTCGGGAAAAAACTAGAAAAATAAATGTTTAAAAAAAAGCTGACTAAACTAAACTAGACTAAAAACGAATCTTCTGTCAATGCATTTGTGCAATGGCCTTGTTTGGTGGTCTGGTACAAAGTATGTCCTGCCATACAAGGAAGGAATCTCAAAGGTCACAAATAAAGGGGTCAAGGAGAAGAGCTGTAATTGTTATGTCAAGGTAAAAGCAGTCATTGGGCCCAAGCTCCCACTGAGCCCATCTGCTGTCCCTCTCTCTCTCTCTCTCTCTCTCTCTCGCTCTCACACACACTCTTTCTCTCTCACACACACTCTCTCTCTTTCTCTCTTTCTCTCTCTCTCTCTCTCTTTCTCTCTCTCTCTCACACACTCTTTCTCTCTCACACACACTCTCTCTCTTTCTCTCTCTCTCTCTCTCTCTCTCTCTCTCACACACACACTCTCTCTCTTTCTCTCTCTCTCTCACTTTCTCTCTCACTCTCTCTCACACTCTCTCTCTCTCACTCTCCGTCACACTCTCTCGCACGCTCTCAGTCCCCTCTCAGGCTGGTAGTGGCAAAGCCGCCTGGCTGAGTAACAGGTTAGGATGAGACACACTCTGGGGTGCCTGCCTGCGCATCCCCACCAGCTCTGAACCATCCACTGGGCTCTGAGTGAAGCTAGCTGTGAATTAGTCACTGGCACGGAGGCTTCAAACAACAGTGACGCCTTTCAGCCCCAGCCAACAGTGGACTCTGGCACGGGCTGACCCGCAGTTTGAGGTGAGGGATTTTTATTTATTTTTTTTTTTTTTAGTCAGCACCGGGACGGTCCAGCATGCAGTGTGTCAGCAGGATTGGGGGGGGGGGGGGGGGGTGCTTTGAATTAGTCACACAAGGGGTAGGCTCCCTGCCAGGATGGGCCCAGCAGGTGGGAGGTTGTCAAGAGTGGCTAGAGAAATGTAGATGGAAATTGGACTCATACGGCTCATTTCTGACTATGTCCCCCCCCCTAGCAGTCTCTGTACGCCACGTCTCTGTTCTCCCACGAGATTAAAAAAATGGACTGACACTAGAGATGGGGAAACAATCCTTACCTGAATCATCCACATTCCCTTTTTACAGCAGCACAGACTGATCAACACATGTACAGCTCAAACCTGGCTTTTTGAACCTTTGCTAGGAAAAAACAACCAGCACCATCATCAAATTTTGACAGCCCAGCGCCCATTTCCTGATTGGTGCACGTCTACACTGCACCGACACAATGAAGAGGCTTTTGGACTCAACCGGCTTAATGTGCAGCATGCTGATCTGACCTTCTCCTATTCATATCTATAATACACTCCAGGTACCAAAAAGGTCAGAGCGACACTCTCAATCCCCTGCCAACAGAGACCACATGAACTGTAAACATTTGGTTTGCTCTGTACAAAAGACGAGGTGTGAAGTGTGTGTGCTTGGAGTTACAGCCCTCCCAGGAGCTAACACCAATCAATATCAGTGTGGTTTTACTAAACTAAATAGCAACTCCAACAGAGGGTGAAAACTAGTTTCTTTTTTTTTATCTGATACGTGCTTTCTGTATTCATTTGTACTATATAAATAATGACATAGCAAGACAGTGGTATAATAAATTATTATTGTATATTATTATAGTACTTAATGCCCACATTATTAAATAACACTGAATGAATTTGAGTTGTATTACTTTTGATGTTTGTGAGCAGTGCAAAAGGATGTCAGATATGCCTTCACAACTGTCCCAATTCTTTTACTAAAGCAGGACATACGTTGATATTTAATCAGAAGGGTCCCAGTGGTGTCAGAATACAGCACAATAAATCTGCTTTATCAGCATTTTTATATTTCTTTCTTTTTTTTTCCTGACAGAGACGGCTACATCCACCGTAAACCTCTTCCTTAAATCTAAAACGTTACACTGTAGTCAGCAACTTATGTTCTCTTTTTTTCTGGACACTTTGGGACATAACCTTGTTCTTTCCAAGCAATTAACAATTAACTGTTTTTTTTAACACATGGTGATGAGAACATTGTTTTCATCTCAGGAGAGAACATAGTTCATCTTTAATAAAACTACTGTGTGTGCGCTTTCTATGTTGAGCATTTAGAGCCCATGAACTGGCCAATTAAAAGTGCAAGCCCTTGGAAGATGTTAGAGAGAAAACAACACCTTGCCCTTTTAATTTAGAGACCTCACTGGTGATTAAACACAGCGAAATGAGGACCAGGGAGCAAGGGAACTGCTAATCCAATTTTATTATATCTCTGAAAATAGTCTAGCACCTCACCTCACCTCACCCACTCCACCCCAGCATATTTGACTTCAACTAAAGAAAACGCAAGATTTCTTCAACTTTCCACCCATCTCTCGCAGTATTTGGGGGGGAAAGGAAACAGTACATTTGTAACATGAGTTCCCCAAACCCCACGATAGGATCTGAAAACATGCGAACGAGAGCAATGAAAAACCCACGGCAGTGACATGCTTTGCATGTTTTGTTAACCATAACATATCATGAGCTCATGTCTTCTATTCTCGGGCCCCGCTGGTCCCGGGGCCACTGTGCACTGCTCCAGTTCTCAGACGCATTCAGCTGGAGCCAGGCTCACACATAATGGAGCTTCATGCATGTTTCCTTCTGACCAATGATAACGCACAGAGCCACTGCCACAGGCATGTACAGTGGGAGTGCACGAGGCGCCACCCATGCTCCAGCTCTCCAGACGTCCCTCCGATCTCAACTATCCCTAATCCCTCAAGACAGCTAACCAAGGGCCTTCCTCGGAAATATTACTGACCTGTTACTTTTGCAAAATTCTATCAGAAATGTGAATATAATAGCTTTTCTGAATTGTCAAAGCTTAGTTTTGTTTTTTCCCGTGATAACTGTAATTCAGTGCATTCATCTTGTAACAACGAATGCTTTAAAAAAAAAGCTGCTAGGCTTGGTTTCAACACTACCAGCAGTGACGCTAATGGTAGGTTAACATGGCATCGATATATTCAAATATGCTATTCCCTCCTCGATTCAAAGGTTATTTGTGGCTCAGTGGGCAGAGCATCTGGTAGAGCAAGGGGCTAACCTGGATGGTGGGTTTGATTCCCAGGGAGGCTTCTGATGGCAGTGCATACCTGTACTGTAAGTCACCTTACATAACAGTGTCTGCTAAATGAATAGATGGAAATGTATGTAAATATCCTGCCCTCTACGTTGCAAAAAAGAACACAAATATGTTGGTAAACCAATCAGTGTGTAAATCAGACATAGTTAGCATAGCCTAAGACGTGAAGATTATCTGGCAAGGTCCAACTATCTGTGTGTGCTTGCTAACATGCTTGTTAATGAGCTGCTTGGATCAAAAACAGCCAACTGCATTACTTTCCAGTCCTTCCCTTGGAATTAAGATACTGAAGACACTATGCTTAGAAAAATACACCACTGCTAACAGAAGTGCCTCAAATGTTGATAGCAATGGCGTAAAAGTATAAAAGTGTTCTATTATTTCTATACCACAGTTCCCAGCAGGTAGGCCTAAACTGATTTATAGTGGACATCAATCAATCAATTAATCACTTAATCAATAGCAGTCTGTAATGTGCAGAGTAAAAGATTTAGGACAGCATAAATAACTAACAAGGCAACTACCTGCGCTTCACTGTCAACACTGTGCATGGAATGTGCTCAGACAATAGAGGTTTTACATTTCATTACAACGTGACCTTTCATTCGCATAATAGTATATAATTCCTCTGCATGGCTCAAAACAAACTGAACCTAGTCATAAAAACATACTGTTAAAATGATTTACAAAATGGTGACCGGATAATCTATTCTTACACAGACGACAACGGCTATATTCTCTGTCCTAACAGGGGAAAAAAAGATGAACACAAATAGCATCTTAGCAGGACACATGGCTGTTAGATATGCCAATGTCCCCCTAGGTAAACCTGACACTGAGCTGGAACAAATCAAATGAAAATCAGTCACGCAGGTGCCCCTTTTCCTCTCAAAATAGCAAAAAAAAAAAAAATTGACAATAACAAGCCACCTGATGGAGAGAGGCGAGGCGAGGCGAGGCTGGCAGGTAGCCAGGGTTACCGCTGAAGACAGGGATCTGGCCCTCCTCCAGGTCTCCAGTGAAGAGCACGCTTCAACAGCCCATTCTTTACACATGACTATAATGGCTCGGGCCTGGGTAGGAGTTCAGAACGAGCCTCTGACGCACCGAGGTGAGCTCTGAAGGCGGAGGGGGGAAAGTGACGAAGAGATTCTATGCAAAAAATGACGCGCCTCATCTGACTAATGCTACTGTTATGCAGTTAATTAGGATGCACGGAGCTGCTTTCACAGGCTCAACTAACTTACTGACACGAGTTTGGCAATAAGACAGCATTAACCTGCAGGTACAGCGCTCCTTGTGACCTGCTACATGCAACAGCACAGAGGATCGGCTTGACACATCCTTAATAGGCTGTTTCCAAGCAACACTTCATCACCTCCGTAGCTTGGTGGGTGAGATCGGACCACGCTTTGATCATTCCACACATCACAGCTATGCTTTCGTCACACTGTTTTTTCTGCCTTCCTACTTGGTCTGCATGACCACCAGGGGCAGATTGCCTTTTTGTTTTATTTCAACTGGTACATGGTATGTTAAACTAACAAGTACATAATGCCAGTAGGTCCAAGTCATTATTCGCTAATGAAATTTGCAAAACTAATACAATTACAAATCCAAACTATGAAGACATTTAGACAAAAGAATAGTGCACTACATGAAAGTTATGAAAGTGCATTTAAGGATCATAAAGCACTGGCATATGCTGACTCAAATCAATGCCCTTGAAGAACGACACACAGCCAGAAACATTTTCATTTGCAGATTAGATTCACACACATATGCTAATATGGGCGGGAAACCAATTGGTCAGCTGTTATAATTGGAGAAGACGTACACTGGCTTACAACAAACACACTGAACATACAAGTCATTGTTTTCTGTCATTACAGTGTTATAATCTAAACTCGTTTTCAGGTTCTTGGGGCGCTGCTATTTCTGTATTGTTGTTGTGGACATCATTAAAAAATTCCTCCTTTTAGCTAATCCATACAGCTGATTTGGCTTATAGAGATAGACATAGCTCTTCACAAACAACAGTGCTAAACATCAGTACAAATAGAAAGCATCCAAACTCAATATAAAATGTCTATAAAAAAAAAGGAAAAAGAAAAGTCAATTCATTATAAACTGACAATGAAAAATGCCAATTCACATTAGAACAGGAAAAATGACAGCATGTGTCATTTACTAAATACTGAAAGAAAGATAACATACTAAGTGTTCATTCAGCAGGACGGATGAAAGGTCAGACTCAAGGTCGAATGGCAAACCATTCAAATAGTGATGCTATTTTGACAATAAATAACTAATACAAATATTACAAGCAGCATATGGTAGAATAGCATTGCTTGTTGCTGTCCCAATGCAGACACATGTCTATGTATTCAGCTGTCCCTGCCGTGTCCTAAAGGGCCTTGGTAATAGGCTTAGACTATGGATGCCAAACTGTCCTTGCCAGAGTGGGTCTCCCTGTCAGAGCCTGGTAGGCTTGTGCCAGTCATGCATGTGTTGATAGAGGCTAACTGAAACAGGCATGGCATTAGTTTAAAAATATGTGTCTTTGGGTGGCCAGCTAAACATGGTTAATTCTGTTAACTGTGTAATGTCTTGTGGTTTAAGACACAAATCTCAATTCTTATCAAATTAACCTTTGTACAAGCAAAGTACAAATAATCAAACAAAATACATACAATTAACTAGTCACTGCTTTCTGCAAAATTTAAGAGAGTCCCTCCTTCACGCTTGCCTTTCTCAGGTACAACCCCAAAGCTCTCCAGCACTTCTCCATACCATCTTTAGGCAGCTCAATGTTCAACCTCATCTCAGAGTGTGAACAACAGCTGTTTAGCCAAACCAATTACATGATGCGGATGTCATTCCATTTTTAAAGATGTGTTCTGTAGCCTCCAAAGACCTACAATTCTCCAGGGCAACCAAGCGGGCTGCATGGTCCAGATCATAACCACTGGCCTATAGCAGATCTGTAAAATACTGAAGGCTTACAGATCAGACTGAGAGTCAGAATTCGGATGCAAAATCCATTCAGTCATTACTGCAGCAGGGCAAATAGGGATGGGTCAAAAGTTCAACACATTTAACAAAAATCTCTTAGGACTGCTGTGAATATTAAAGGTTATGGCATTGTGTCTCGCTTTACTCAAACAACCTTCACTTTTCAGACAGCACTCCATTTTGATTTTCTGTTACAGTTATGACACACCATGTTTGTGCACGCTGGTGAATCACTGGCTTGTCGTGATACGACGCCACTGCTACACAGATTGCATCGTTTTTTTTTTTGTGAATCATCCTCCCACCTTCAGTGGCATAAATACCTCCTGGTCTTGGTGCAAGGAGGATGGAAACCTCTTTAAGGCGCTGTTTATACGTGCCAGCCTCTTCCATTTCAAAGCCAACATGGTGCCCTATTCTTGGAGTAATGGACAGTGTTAAAAATAACGGCTGCAGGAAGTTGTTCAGACTTGGTGCCCCTTGGCTTTTCTTATCACCAAGCAGGATGAGTACGGCGGATTCTAGGACATCTTCATATCATTAAAACACGTCTGACAGATAATAATTAATAAAGGATTAGAATGTTTAATCTAATTTAGTACAAAATGTCATAATTGATTTTTTTGCAGGCTTGACAGGGTAAAATTGGCTCTCAGGATCAGGACTGAATTCATGCAGTGAGCTTATGAGACAGCACTGCCTGTCTCCTTTTCCTTGACTAAAGTGTTTTTCCTCATCTTGCGTACCTTTCAAGGAAGAGTAACCCTGCGAACATCCAACATCCTTTCCTTTCTTCGAATACATATTTCCTGCGACTGACTGACCATCATAACAATACCATGATCACGACCATCAAGGCAAGACTAACAGCTTAAAGTGTTTTTCATCATCTTGCGTACCTTTCAAGGAAGAGTAACCCTACGAGCATCCAACATCCTTTCCTTTCTTCGAAATACATATTTCCTGCGACTGACTGACTGACCATCATAACAATACGATGATCACGGCCATCAAGGCAAGACAAACAGCTTATCCCCTCCGTTAACCTGTGTCATGCACATAGCAATATAATAAAGTGATCTAACAAAGAAAATGTAAATCTAGTGGCTGGTTTAAAAAACGAAAATGGATGACAAATCAAGACAATAATCAACTGAGATAGCGTGTCAGCTCCAGTGACTCATTTCAAACGGGCCTATCAAATTAGCAGTCTGATACTGTTAGGATGATCAGTTTGCCACAATGCTAATTTTCATCTCAGCACTGTCTGTTTGCATTGTTCGCCTCTCGTCACATCTCTGTTTGGTCCATTGTGTGGTATTTCGAGCACGAGACCGTAAACTTCAAAGAAAGAAAGTACCAGACGAGAAACTGTGGGACGCCAGTGAATCCGACTTTTATGTTGTGAAGAGCCCCTAAAGCATTATATTTTAAACTGATAACTGTCTTTAAATGGGCTTTACAGAATACCTCCTAATCAGATTACCTCAAGCCCTTTTCCTTAATGCTGCTCACATCCCAATGAGCCCATTGATCTTTAAATGAAATGTGCTCTTAGGCTTCTTCAGTGATTTAGTGTTATTCAGCGGCTCACTGAAAGGTGACCAGTGAAATAATGCGGCGTGGAAGACAGACAGGGAGTGCACCATATGGCAGCAGCCGGAGTCCATCGGAGCCCCAGAGCTCCACCATGGCAGAACCTAACACCAGGCAGTACACCATCAAAGTCCCATCCGCTCTGGATCCCATCGCTGCAGGGCCAAGCATGATGTGGACATTCATCAAAACATGACCATGTTGCCCTAGGTCTGTTCATCTAACATCAATAACCAATAACCTTTACACTTCAAAGAAAACCCTGAGGGACAGTGTGCATCTTGTAAACCATTAGAACTTACAGGGACCATTCCAATCAATATGATATCATGAAGAATGTGCACATTTACAGTATATTCTGTATATGTCTACCTGCATACTTCCCTCGATAAGTAGTGACAGAAACCCATCAGAGTGTAGCATCGCAGTCTATTTGTGGCTCCATAGAGAGGCAGATAATGTGGGCTGTGCCAACTCACTTGACACAGTGGACTGGAGGAGCTCTAATGAATCTGATTATGTGACTCCCTCCACAGCGCCTCTCTGCTCAGTCCCTGGTCAACACCAACGGTTTGTCAGCCATCAAGAAACATGGAGATTCAGTGGCCAAAGATGGACTCTGCTGACTTATGACAACACCAGACCCACTGCTTACATCACTGCCCCTTTTCACACTGTCGGTGGAGAAGGCTGGGGCTTGAATGGTTCCTAATATAATGCATGCATGTATACATAAACACAGACACGTGGATTATACAAACAACATGTACACAGCTGTAAGACCAACAGGTCTATGCTGAAACATTGAGATGTCAGGTGTCCGTGTCTAGCTCCTCTTGAGTGTACAAACCCACAATGACTGCTTTTTCAATCCAGCGACTGCTTTTTCCGTCTACATGGCTGATCAACAGGGATCCTTGGCTCCTCCCACTGACAGACCACTGCATCCGCTTATAGTATTCCATTATCGTCCCTTAAGTCCATTTATTGTTTTTCCTCTGACAATTTTCTGACCTCTTGTAATCTTTTAGTTCTAGTTCCGTTAAGAGTTTATGTACTTGACCTCCATTCGGACTGGCAAATGACTTTGTATGAGACACCATGTACGCAGTGGCAACTCACTCACAATCTTATGGAATTGAACAAAATGGCAGTTCTGCACAGCTTTGTTGGGGCTCTTCGTTACATACCGATTGCATTATAGAGCTCCTGTATAAGACATTAGTACACTTCAGGTTGTGTATTGTATGAAATGCTGAATAATATGCAATGTAATAGACCTTCACCTTTATTTCATGCCTGCTATCAGATCATAGCCATGAAGTTATTTGCAATGACGCACAACCTTGGGCGTTCACAACTAGGACAATCTGCCTTCACCTATGGTTTTGTGCCTGTGACAAAATAACACACTAATCACAGCAAGTCATAACCAAGTATGTCGATGTTAGAGGTTCACCATTCTCATTCTACCAAACTAAATCTCAAAGAATGCAAAGAATCTACAAACTGCCAGCTTCCCGGTGAAACAAATTATCCAATCGGTGAAATTGAGATGGTTAATCTAAAAAGGGGACCTGATGACTGAAGATGAAATTGGATGCAATGGCTACAGGTGGAAGAGAGCCAGAGGGCATAACTTAGAAGGCTAGCTAAACACAATAAACTAAAATATTAGCAGCTAAGTGCCTACTTTAGAAAAATCTCCAGCCATGTTATATTTCAGGGGTCTCAGGACTTGTTGTTGGTGGCTAATCATATTCACAAACAGACAAAGATGATACATTTTAGCTAACAACTAGCTTGATAACCTAGAACCTTGATTGACAGTCATGCATTTGGTCTCTCGAATGAATGTCTCCCTGAAAGCTCCCGCTCCAAGTTCACAAAACATAATCCATGAGATTCATTCAGTTTGTAGCATTTAGCCTTCATAATAGTTATTTGGCTGGCATGGAAAACTAATGAAGTAATACAATGTCAGAGGTTTAACCACTGCTAGCATTGTTAGCTAGTAGGAGAGAAAAGTCTGATAAAAATAACCTGATCCTCAATTAGCATGCCAGGAAAGGTCAAGTTCCTGTAGGCTGCGGTATGAAAATGAACTCACAATCTGACGTTACACTGATGAAGAATTCTGAGTTGCTCATTTCTTGCTCATAGGGAGGGAATGGTACACTTCGAACAACATAGAATGTTCAGACAGTACCCTGAAACCTTTCATTCCAAAAACGAAAAGCTATATGCCCCTTAAACATTTAAAAGGCAGAGAAGAGGACCCTTCAATGCAGTTACTGCTGATATGTCAGTCAAATGAAAGCTGAAACATTCAAATCAACATGATCCTTACAAACAACAGCAGCCTGTGATACCTTTTTGTGTCAGTGTTTGCTCAAAGCTAAACTATCTACATAGCTATCTAACTTAGACTATCCCAGTGCCGCCACATCCCAGCAAAATGTATTACTGTATTACTGAAGACAGCACTTCGGACTCTTTTATGTGTGGGTGCGTGGGTATGTGTGTGTGTGTGTGTGTGTGTGTGTGTGTGTGTGTGTGTGTGTGTGTGTGTGTGTGTGTGTGTGTTTTTGGTTGGTCATGGCTAAACTATTCTCTCGCTCTGACTTTTTCAAATGTGGCCTTAAATTGGATTTAATGTCTTTTCTCCCTGTCAGAAGATTACCATTTTCTGCAAATCCTCTCTCCAAAGCAGACAAATAGGCAGCCAGGGAGGCAGAGGGAAGCTTATGACTCCTGATGTTGATAATATTGCGAACATTCCCCCAAAACAGAGGGTAGCCTAATCCAAGCACAGGTATGTCAAGGTATGCCATTTCAGAGTCCTTTATCTAGGATTACAGATTATCAAAATATGTATTTGTCATAAGTAGCTATTTCTTGTGCGCAAGAAACCCAGAGAAGTACAAGTGATCAATAAGAAAATTAAGACTGGGTAGTGCAGGTTTATTTATTTTTATTTTTGTACTTAAACAAATGTTATTTTCTAGCTATATATGCTTTACTATTGTCGACATGTTGAAGATGTAAACGCCTGAAAACGCTTCCTAGTGAGGTGGCTCGGTGCGGTACCTGCAGCAAAGACGATTTACCTGGCTTTCTCCTTGACTGAAGTTAGTCAGGGAGCGCGGAACACTTGCTTTCTCACCCCATCAACGTGATCATCACAATCCCATCGCTAAAGTACGCTATTCATCCCACCAAACTGTATCTTCAGGATGCATACCGATAGAGATATTCATTTGCTTGAAGGGAAACCGGAGCCTCATTTGATTCATTCAGCTCGCGTCTCACGTCCCTTTGATACTGTGTCATGACTACCGTTACTGTGTTTTCTTTTTAGAAACAAGTAGTACGCTGCGAAAGTACTGTCTCATTCGGATACAACAATTAGAAATATATTTACACCAAATAGTGTACTCACTATCTTAGACCTATATGGAAAATATGCATGAGATTCGATGAACTGCTATCAACCTAAACGGAAAATGTACCGTTGGAGACGCAGTCATGTACTCACAATCTGCCAGTCTTGGTAGCCTATATGTACGTGGGCTACCACTTATATGTAGGCTACATACCAGAGTTTATCTTACAGAAACAGGTACTTCGTAATCGTTTCTTTGTTACACTCATTAACGCATATTGTCCACCGCTAGGTAATGATAGCACCAGCTTCCATGAACGCAATGCATATCCGTGATAGTGTGGGCACTGACATTTCAAGTGGCGTTTCCCGTGAGCTCGCAAATATGTCCACCGTGTAAACGAAAAGAAAAATACATTACGTGGCTATAAAAGGGAACGACAGTCTGTGTAGTCATTTACCACAATTAATAGAATTATAACGCCTTAAAATGCTGAATATGTGGTGGTTGTTCAAACGCAAGGCACCCACTCGCTTTGTAGACAGTAACATGAAGCCTTACCTTCAGTTTATCGCTGACAGCAGTGTTTGGACGGGATAAAATGTAGTTAATCCTAGAACATTATCCGGAAATGATCGAAAAAGTGTCTACAACAAAACTGTCTGGTGATGAAGGGGGTTGTTGGAGACGCTTGGCGAGTGGCTTCTCTCCGCACCTGACAGCACGCTCTGTTGCTGCAGCGCCGATAGGAGTAAACTGAGCAGAGAACTGGGCACGGTGAAGACCCGGCCTGGATTTCTGTCAACATCCATTGCCACTCGTTGGTTGCAGGAGCGAACAAACTTTTCCGGGTTTTATGTTTGACTGAGTAGTGCGCTTGATAAAGCGCCGAACTTACTGCGTGTCAGGAGCGCCTTAAATTTGATTGAATTGACATAGGAAATTGCTGGCTTGATCCGTAGTCGTGTATTGTATATTTCGCTATGATGGAAAGATTTTGCACATCATACATGCATTAAATAACATGTATCATTTAATGTGAGATGACGTTATCTTACATTGAAAAGTGCCATCTAGAGCCCTGTAGTGTTCTTCAGGCAAGTCTCTTCTTTAAAACGTTAAAGATTCTGAAACTCTGCTGTGTGTAACCACCCTATGTTAAGTTGGATTGATAATATAGACAACCTTTGCCTTACTGCTACAAACTTTTCACGGGTACCTTTCCCATTGGACAATTTTAGTTCTCAAACCTAGACCAAACCTAGGTGTGATCCCATTATTGTTTCAATTATTATCAATTGAGGTACAGATATTTCTTATACAATTCCTCAGGAAAAACTATTTGAGACAGATGTGAGATGAGGCACTTAAACTTACATAAAAATGTAATTGCTAACCATTAACGTTATAATATGGAGCAGTTCTTGGTGCTTTGTTCATTTCTTTATTAGGCTATTAGGTGGCTATGCTCTTTTCCCCTCTTCTTTTGGGACCTAAAATTGTCTCTGGGAAAGTGGTGTCAGAGCCAGGACAGTCATTAAACATTATTAACAAAAATTGGTTCAAGATCTCAAACAACCAAATAAACAATATTGCCCCATGATAAGCTTTCATCTCATCTCATCTCATCTCTAAACTTTGATTAGTTTGTTCATGGAAAGTGACACTGGAGAGTGTTTAGAATTGATACCTCCAAAGAACAACTTGTCCATTTCCACTGCAGTATTATTTAATGCAGCTTATGGTATAACTCAACATATCTTTCAAGTACAATTACCTTATGGGACAATTATAAATCTCAGATCTTACACTTGTATTGGTTTGGTTATATGGTATAGTGGGTGTAAGATAGTAAGTCTACAGTGTAAGATATTTAAGGGAAGCACAAAGGTGCATGCTGTAAGGGATCAGCTGAGATGGGCCAGTCTGAGACAAAATGCCAGGGCCATTTTTTTTGTTACAGTCCATCCCTGCTGTCCAGCTATATGTGTAATCCATATGTCGTGTTATCTTACAGGAGGGCAATGTTTTGGTTTGGGCCCTTTTTTTGGCACCAATATTGAATGATGATTCATCTTACCAATATCTATTATATGGAAAAGGGGGTTGCTGTGACAAGACCCAAATAGGTGGCTGGATATGGTCACACAGTCTCTTTTTTGTATCATGTATGAAGAGTTAAATTCGTTTTTTTTTTGTACATACAATCTACTTACATACTGCAAAGTATTGTTTATGATGTGCTTCTGTATAGAGCGGTTTGAAATACTGTGTTGGTTGCCCTTCTGTAAAAAGTCTTTGGTACTGTTACAATTGTTTGTCGTTATTTTACAAGTCTTTTGTGGAAAGTGCTGGTTTGGAAATGCTACCACCTTACACAACAAAACAAATGAACCGTCATGCTGTGTTCACAACACGGTTACACTTGTAGTGGTTGTAGAATAGACCGGCCTGACACAAATGTTACTCCTTTCTGTAAACATTTGATTTTGATCTATTTTGATTTAAACTTCTCTGTAGATGCTACTAATTGTCTGCATGACAGTTTGTATACATCCTTTCTAGTTTTTAAGCCTCCTTGTAATGATGTTGTACCACTCGGTTCTATTAAAAATAAGGGAAATTCACTACTAGTCCAAAACCAAATGTCAGAATCATTAGCGTTTTCTGCATTTAACAATGTATTTAGCAATTAACAACACACATTTAAAACGTTTATTTATTTATTAATATTTAAAATGTGCATAATATATGCATTGTAAAATTTGTAATTTTACAACTTAACACTTGTTGTGTGTTTGGTCAAAAATGACCAGGGTGATTTTTGACGAAAATGCATATCAACACCCAACTGACAGCATTAAATGTCTGACAACTTCACCATTTCTTTTCACTCATAAAACTCTTACTCTTGTGCATTCATTTTAGACCAGAGACACAACAAATTGGCTGGTTCAAGAAAGGAGACAGCTGAAGAAGCAATGGAAACAAGCAGATGATGAACAGAGAGAAGGTATTAGTGTACTGCAGGCAGTGGTGAAGAGTAGACTGTCTACGTTAAGGAAGGTGGAGCTCCTCAGATGAAAAAGGAAGAAGAAAGAATGAGCTAGGATTGCATTCTACAAGGGTCCATTTAAGTTTGTGAAGTCTTTATTCACTCCTAGAGAAAATGGGTCAGGCAGATGCATGTGGATCGTGTGTTACATTCCTCCAATTGGAGAGATAGGTTCAATAGACGATGGCCTGCCCAGGTGGAGTGAGGTGCAAGAGGTTGTGTGCTGTGCAAGGACTGTATTGTCTCCCTAACGGGGTACCTTGTTGTATTCATAAAGGAGCCCCTGATGTTTTTAAATATCTATGGAAGCTTATGGCGAGTATATGGGAAAAGGAACAATTCCGAGAATGTGGCATCTGGATGTTTGGAACAGAGCAGCATGATTTAGCATCAAATTCAGACAGTAAGGACAGAAGGCAAGGACCTCCGTGTGGTATTTTTAGATCTCCCAAATGCCTTTGGATTGGTGCCACAAAGTCTGCTGTAGAAGTCATTCAGCTACTTTAAGGTCCCTGAGAAGTTTTCAGTGTTTGTCAGGCCATATTTTCAGGATATTCAGCTGTGCTTTAACACAAGTAACTACACCACATCCTGGCAGCATTTGGAGATTGGTATCATGGCTGGATGCACCATTTCACCATTATACAGGCATCTAAATGGGTTGTTGGTGGCAAAAGGCTGCAGGACGGCACCCGGTTACCTCCCATCCTGACAACAACTGCTCCATGTACTGGCGCTTGTTAGCCAATAGAATTACAGTCCGAAATGGGCAACGATGAAGTTGCTATTTCAGAGGTGGAGAAATTTGAGAGACTCATGAATAAGGCAGTTAGGAAATGGCTTGGGCTGCCATGTTGTTTAAGTACTATAGCTTTGTATGGAAAAGGAATTCTGGAGTTTGCAATGACCAGCTTGGTGGAGAACTTCAAATGTGCTAAGACCAGCCTGGAGATGGCTTTGTCACAGTTTAAGGATCCAGTAGTCAAGGACACTGCTCCAGTGGTAAAAACAGGGAGGAAGTGGAATCTACGAGATGCAGCTCAGCATGCACAAGGCGCAAAAATCATAAGGATATCACTGGCTAGGAACAGAGTGGAAGAGCAGAATTTGCGTTAGGTGACAGTTGGAAAGCGTGGGGTAAGGCTACATTGCTGGAGAGGAGGCAGATGCTAACTAGCTTTGTTTGCGAGCAAGTAGAGGAAACTAGACAAGCAGCAGCAGATCCTCAAGCAAAGCAAGGTCAATGGATGAACTGATATGGTGTTGAGATGAGGAAGATCAGCTGGAGAGAACTTTGGGCTATGGAAACTAATTCATCGTTGCCTCGTTGGAGCCACTTATGATGTCCTCCCAACAATGCAGAACCTCAGTCAGTGGGTCTGTGCAGACAGAAGCTGCAAGTTGTGTTTGGGTGTTGGCTCATTAAAACATATTTTGTCTGGATGTAAAACTAGCCTGACTCAAAGTTGCTAATGAATTGAATTTACGAGTTGAGGTTAACTCTTTGCTGGTTAATGATAGGGACAGTAGGATTTATTTTGTGTGAGAGGGGTCGGAAAGTGGACACCAGACACATACAAATATGACTGGCAAATGGGGCAAAGTGAGGGATTGGAGGTGGAGAGTTCCACAGTGTATTGTTGTGAATGCTATTAGACCAGATATGGTGTTGTATTCTGAGTGTTAGTGTAACCCCTCTGAATTTGTCTGCGTTGTGTAGTTTTTTCATAGAGAAAGCCGGGAGACGTGGGTGAAGTTCTCCAGTTTATTCACCTGGCACAAACAATATCACGGGACTCCTTAGCACAGCAGCATGGGACACCTTACAGTGTGCTAATCGTGACTATATCCCCGAACTCTCATACATCGTTAATTCAAGTTTAATTACAAAGTAATATATCTAATTGAAATATACACAATAAAACACAAAACATGTACCTGGCACAAACAATATCACGGGACTCCTTAGCACAGCAGCATGGGACACCTTACAGTGTGCTAATCTAAGAGGGAGATTAAACATTAGCTATTCACACGTGTGATTTTGAACATCGATTAAAATATACATTCAGAGGTGCATAATTCCTAAACCAAACACACTATTTACATGAGGATATAATGTGGAACACCTCTCTATAATCAGTATGGATTTAATACATTCAGTCATTGTATTCTAAAATAATAATGTAGGAGCTCTCTTTATGCACAACTCACCGTGACTATATCCCCGAACTCTGAGGAGACCCACTCTGTACAACATGCATAACCCCTAGAGGCCACTATTTCCCCAACAACATGACTTATGCACATGCTCAGTGTGATTAAATAGCACAAAAAGGATGCAAGTGGAAGAAACCAAATCTTCACTGTTACATTAGCGCATTGTTCACTGTATTGAGATAAAAGATTAAAGATGCGATTGATGAAGCTTTTGAAAGGAAAAAGCTAAAGAATGAGGAACTGTTAGTGGAAGGAAAGGTTGGTGAGCACAAGAGCAGTGGAGATAGGTGTTGGAGGCTTTGTAGCTAAATCAACCGCAAAACATCCGTTGGATTTTGGTTATCGAATATGGTTACTCAAAGGAGCTTTAAAGGAGTTGTCTGAGGATGCTGAAAAAGTGAGCCAGTGTGTTGTGGCTCTCACAGACTACTTGGGGACATAAATTAACCTAAACTAGAACTGAGATACTTGAAATCTTGTCGGTGTATCTTGAGGTGTATCTATTGTTGTCTCTGGTAGTGGCATGTGTTCTCACCCATCATGAGTATGGAGGGGGGTGGGCCTGTGGTGCCAGACCTCACTGTTGAGGCTTCTGGAGGCGTGGTGGGCCTAATTCAATGAAACTCTGACGAAGGAAGGCGCCTGCTTGAAAACCTCACAGAGGCTGCTTTGTTAATGTTTTTATATCCTGCGGCTCAGGTTTTAATGCTTGTTTAGCGCTTGTGTTCTACAGACTGACATGTTGTATTGTGAAGGAGTGCCTTTATGGATCCTGGGTACAACATGTTGCGGCTGTCATTTGTAACCCCAATAACCAAAAAATACAGAACGTTGTTTTTTTGGCACAATTTCTGGAATATGTCCCTCAAAGAGCACAATCCTAAAGCTATTTCACTGCCTTGCACACATGTTTCAATTTCAGATAGAACTTTTGTTAAAAATAACTTGTTAAAGTAGCTATTTTACGTTAACAGTACTTTTTCCTAAAACACTGTGGGCCAGTGGTGCACATAGAGAGTGTAGCTTTGGTATTACCAATGCCTCAATGTACAATATACAAAATCATTACAGGCAACTTAAATATATTTAGTCTACATATAAATGGAAGGACATTTAGGGCCCTGGGGGTTACTTTACTTTAGAATTTATTTGTCTCCTTTGGGGTAACTGGGTTTGCAGTGTACCATGGAAAAAACACATCTCTGGCATAGCACATTATAGTTCAGTTCAGTTGAAAAGACAATAAAGAATAAATTAGTGCATACCAACTTTAAGAGCATAAATATACTTTGTAAAAGAATAAGACAAGAGGTCTTAGATAAACCAGTGTGTGTGTGTGGGGGGGGGGGGACATTTTTCATTCTTTACCTTGTGTTTTTAGGAAGGCTTTAACCATTTAGATGGAAGGCTGTACAAAAAAGACTAGTACCCATTGATTCTGACCTCAGAACACTTTGTAAGGTTCTTACTCTTGGCCTGTTCAATGTAACTTTGACAGTTGATCAAGTATGCATCAGATTAGTGGCAGCAAAGGCATTTTA
Organism: Clupea harengus; assembly: GCF_900700415.2. NCBI lineage: Eukaryota > Metazoa > Chordata > Actinopteri > Clupeiformes > Clupeidae > Clupea > Clupea harengus. Next base: position 8,991,606 of record NC_045176.1, read on the forward strand.
AAAGTGGCATAGCTAGAATTTGTGCATATAGTTATTTAAAAAATGAAAAAAGAGAATGGAGAAGCTTGTACATGAATGTGAATTCTGTTTGAGAACAGTTCACACAGTCCTCACGCACAAACAGTCAACACATGGTGGTTTGTCCCTCTGTGTTTTGAAACATCTAAATCAGTCGACCTCATCAGGAGGTCCTCTGCAGGGACCTGTGGATATACTCAACAATCAGACCCCTGAACACTTGTATGGCTTTTTAAGGTACTGCCCTAAAGAAGGACTTTGGCTGTGATGTTGAGGAGTTGCTGTGACAAGATCCAAAGAAGTGGCTGGATACGGTCACACAGTCTCTTTTTATATATCATGTACGAAGACCTAAATTCATTTTTTTTTTACACATAGGATTGCCTCTACGCATATGTAAGCAACAACAGATACAAGGTAAATACTTCCATGAAACCCAGGCATCATGATTTAGGGCTTGTGTCTACTGGCCTAATGGAGAAGATCTATTTAATCAGATGCAGGGAAAATAAATGAATATTTGAGCACAGTTATTCTGTAGCAGCAGAATATGCAGCAATCATCGGAACTGTAGGGTCTCTTAGTCGGCATAGCACAGGATTTCTCACTCTTGCTCCTGGGGTATTACTGTTCACTGCTGACTTTGACAGCTACTCCTAATATTCTGCTATTCTCCAATAATTCTCTTAATAAATAATATTCTCAAAATGTATTGGTTAGCCTACTACTCTAACTCAGGCAATCAGTTCATGAAATATTTGTTTCGTGGTGAAAATAGGCCTACAACCTATGTGAATAAATGTGATGGAGGATATAATTACAGTGGTAAACTATCTAAAGAACATCCCATAAACTGGTCAGGCTTGCTTTTCTTAAATGCAGCAGGTAAATTACACTGATCATTAATCTACCTTACAAGCAGATACTGAACACGAACTCAGCTGCATCACTGCAACACTTATAGCATGAGGTCCCAATAGTCAATTCATTATATTGTGCTGGCAGCATTGTCAAAATGTTTGTTGATTTTCCGATAGCTGTCATCGTAAAAATGCTGGTTTTATGCCTCATTGATTGGTTTTGTTCTCTTTTATCTTGGAAGAGCAAGCAGACATGTGTCATCATCTCCCACGATCACCTCCACAGGACATGACTTCACACATGACTGGAGCGTGACATTTAATATCCCAAATTACCCTTTTGGGTTACGTTGTTCCTCTCGAGCACGGCGCGAGGCAGGATGCAGATCTTCAGGAGCTGAGGTTTTCTCTGAAATCGAGCAGTTTCTCGGGAAACTGCCTTCCTGTCTATTACAGTGTGATAAAAATTATATTTTCTGTGGTAAAAAAGAAATCATGAATGGAAAAGAGCAGTGACAAAATGCCAGACTTAACATGCTCCTCATGTTAGCATTCTACGGCATGCTCGCTTCACGTAATTTTAGCTCTCCCCTGGTGAGAAGAAAAAAACAACCTCACATCTGTCTCATGAAAGGATCTAATTTGGCCCCTTTTGCCAAACCAGACGCTTAATGATTTATATTGTTCCTTGATAGCGCTGCTTTTCATTGACGAGGAAGCCTAGGCACTTTTCTGCCAGTGAGACATATTCCTTCCCAATCAGGCCCCACCAAGGGCTGGAGGGCGTCCAACTGCAATGTGATTCCAAGTGCAAAGCCATGCATCACAACAGTTTTGCAGACAGGGCGTTAGATTCAATTCTGAGGAATTCAGTGGACAGATAGCGTTAAACTAGCACAAAAGACTAGTTTAAGGCATTAAACAGCATAACATACAGACAAAACAACAGCCACACACGCTAACATCATAAAACAAAAGAGAGACATGAGCTACATTACTCTAGAATAGAACATTTACAAATTAATAGTACAATCAGTGTCTTGCTTGCATGGCATGCTGGGAGCTACTTACAGTCTCTCACTCCGCAGCAGGTCGTCGGTTTTGCCTCCCCAACATTTTATATGCTATGTTTATTCAGTCCTCTACAGTACAGTGCAGTTCAGTACTCTTACATTTCTTCATTATTTCAAACTGCACTTCCTCTCCATTCCTTCCTGGTCATCAACCACTTCTTGGGTCGCTTAACTGACTTTCTTTGCCCTTCCCAATGCCTGTCTTCTGGATGTTCAAACATTTGTCCATCACAAAAACAAATGAAACCTTCTGCTTAGAAATCCACACCACCCTCTCTTTGTCTGCACCGATTCCACTTCCCCACTCATCTTTCTTCTTTTCGAGATATGTGGCACTGAGCTTGCTAACTATGCGCTAAACCAAGAGGAAGAGACTGAAAGAGGTCAAGGCAATTTAACTTGAGAACAGACAATGCCTCTTTCATGTGAAGGAATGGAGGAGTGTAAGAATAGCCAGCATTTACTATACAGCAGCTCATTTTTTGGCCAGAATGGTGAAGGCAGATGGCAGAATGGTGACATCTTAAAGCGAAACCGTCACCGAAAAGTGAGCCCGCCCGTCACTATGCATATGTCAAACCACAGTAGATGTCCGGCATGGCACTTTTCCTCAGACTCTCCTTAGTCATCAGCTTTTGGCCAGAGAGAGAGCGAGAGATCCTCTGCACACTGGTTTCATCATTCTGACAAATGCTGATGCTGCAAATACAGAGCGAATCATCAATAGCACCTCACAGATAAGAACTGTGTAGTTTAAGTGTGTGATTGCTGTGAACAGCTGACTCAATATATTTTCTGTTCAAAGGCGGGTGGGATGATGGGATAAAGAAATTTGGATAACTGTCATCTTTTTTTACATTAGCAAAGCGCTTGTCTATTGTCAGAATGGTTTGAGGATAAGAATGAAGAATGTGGAGATTACTGTGAAAATGGGAATTATAAAATCTAATAAGAAATACTTAAAAAAAAAAAAACTTTAAACAATGGAGACATTTCAAAGAAGTGCATCATGACAAGAAACAGATTCGTAACTTTGCACAACTCAGGGTTCGGCATCCAATCAGACTGACTGAACTCTCTACTGTTACTGCAGTTTGTTTGAGGTGACAGGCATCAGACAGAGAAACTAGAACACTAACTGACTGAAGAGTTCCAACCTTTTCACTAAGGGTTCCTCCTTCAGTCAGCTCAGTTCTTTGTCACTTCTGAAGCCAAATAAATAATGTAACAATATTAAATCCTGCCCTTCTCCATGAGGTAGTATCTTTAATTTTGATTACTGGCTATTGGTCTAGGATTACTTTAATGTACTAATATCCTTTCATGGGTGTGTGTATATGTGTGGGTGTGTGCACGTACATAATATTTGCCCCAAACATGTCTACCTATGCTATACTAATACCAAACATCACATAATACACAAAGATACAATTGTTTTATTATTTCTTGTTTTGTTTGGTAAATGTATATCTGCTGTTTTTTGTCCTATTTGCTGTTAATAATATTGTGAATCAAATGTGATTGAATTAATGGATAATAACCAGAGAAACTTTTAATTACTTCTTCCTTTGCTGTAAAATGTTCAGTTAAATTAGCATTCAATTGTTCTGAGGTTTAAGTTTTTACTCATTGATCTTATGCTTATGCTAAAGAATGTCTCTAAAGAATTGGGTGCAAAGTCATTTCAGACACAATTCAGCGGAAATGTGCTTTTACTCATTATCTATGGTATATCACTTGGCTTTTAATTGTAATTATGCCTTTGCGTTGAGGTTCCTTGACATGAATATAGATTTTTGCCCTCATTGTAAAACCTATTTATTACTGATCCAGCAGTGATATTAAAAATATTAAAAACTGCTGCGAGATTCATTTTTCGAATACAAAGAAGCCATCATCCAAACCAAAATGGTTTCAGTCACTTTAATTGAACTAAAAACTATAAATTCATATGAATGTTACATGGGAAAGAATATATTTAAGGTCCTTTGTGATGTGGTGGAGTGGTTATGCATTCAACTAAGTGATTCTTTTTTAAGGTTACAGGGCTGAGAGCTGGGATGGTCCATTGACTGTTCGGTAAAGTTATGCTACCCTGACACCTGGTGGTGTAGGTAGCCACCCAAAGGCTCAGAGAATACCTTGCCTTACCTGGTGCTGGGTACTGCGCTCACAGAGGAATACATGGTGGCCTGCATCAAACGCAGTCTGTCATACATATGTGGTATATTAGACACAGGTGCTGCAGATCAGATCAGAAGACAGGACAAAAATCAAGGGGATTTATGATATTGACAGCAAATGTAATCTATTACTTTTCACAGTCCAAATGTATTCTATTACTGTTCACAGTCCAAATGTTCAATCTGAGAGTATAGTATCACTTTCTGCTCATCAACCGTTAACACCCAATTCTAATTTGGTAAAAACAAAAAAAGAAACTTTATATTTCCCCTCCAAAAATGAAACACAATATAATATAAATATATTATTTTAATAAAGTATCCTGGAGGCCCATTGTATTTCCATGAATTGTATTCTATGAATTCTAACTAAGTGTCCATATGATAAGCACACACATTTGCTGCATATTTTGGTGCTTCTGTCAAGTGAAACTTGTTTGTTTTTCATGAACAGTTTAATGTAAATAAATGTTTAAATGATTAGGTATTTTAAAGTGACATATTTGTATTATACAGAATTGACAATATAGTATTTGTGAGTAGCTAGCTGCATTCCAGATTTCTTTTCAAGATCAAATGCCTTACAAATAGTACAAAAATCATAAAACTTCTTGGTCTAAGCTTTTGTCAAAAATGTAAAACGCACTACACACATGAAGCACACACACACACACACACACACACACACACACACACACACACACACACACACACACACACACACACACACACTCACACACACAGACACACACACACACCACTAAACAGACTGTTATGAGCATGTTCTTCCCATTCCCGTTGCCTGGTACATACGTGGACATGCAGTAATATATTTAACCACAAGATGGAGGCAAGTGACAGAATAAATACATCAGCTGGTACCTTGGCCGTTGGCCAAACTAGAGGACAGTCTAATGACTTGAATTGAGAATGCAATTATCCCAGACAGGGTGATTCAGGTTCGTGTCCATGAAGATTGATATAGCTTTGTGACCAAGTAATTTCAGGCTTTAAGGATAATACGAGCTTCAAATTAACTAAGAGATCAGATCATTGTCTTACCTAGAAATTGGCCTTATAATGGCTAAGCAATATAGTGTAAGTCCACAATAAAAGGTAGGAAATACAAGGGTCCACATAATTAAAGCTGTTTTTCAGACAGCTTTACATATTCCTAACTTAAGTGCACTGCATCCTTTCGAAAATCGAAGGACATTTAAAACAAGATATACCTTAGCCTATAATAATATTTAGAATGAAATTATAACGCAAGTAGTCTCGCAGTTATTGAACCAATAGCTTACACCTGAATACTGGAACGCTCCAGTTGATTCGACGAGACCTGAAATGCTCTTAGAATGTATCGGGCCCTTTAAAATGTGCTTTGGAAGAGAGAGAAAAAAAACGCGGGGACATAAGCCGACTACAGTGCGAGCATCACGCGGCTCATCAAATGTACCATTTGCGTGATTTAATTTCGCCGTACCTCTGCTTGCTCTTTGTGTGTCTGTGTGTTCGGTGATGTTTTTGGTGGCACAACGTCGCTTTTTCGGTTATGTCTTTCAGGATTTAGCTCAGGCTGCTGTAGCCTACTGGTGGTACACGGCAACAGGACGTTCTTGAGAAGGTCAGTAAATCGGTCATGTCTTGCAGTCAAAAGAAAGGCTTTATATTTAGAAACTCCTATAAAACGCATTCTAAAAAAGCGAATAGAAGGAACCGCACCAGAAAACCCAGTATAATTAACTGAAGGACATCAAAACCCTGGCAGGGAGATGTTGCCTGGAATGCGCTCATTGCTTTCACCAACAGAGCAGCTGAGGCAGCAGCAGCATCTATTGCATTTTCGGCGTATGAAACCTCATCAATTAAGTGAGGCGCACCCAGTATAAATATTTTGAAGACAAAAAGCGAGGACAACGACAAGGATGAAAAATGATCGGAGCTTCGTTTTGACTGCCGAAGCTGTAACTCCTCCTGTTTGAGCCTGGACAACACAAAGCTCATGTGGCCAAACCCACTGATCTGAGATACGAGACTGGCAGCAGCAGCAGGTCTATAAAAACCCTAGCACTTGTTCGCACAGTGTGTCAGACAGAAGTACCTAGTACCCAGATCTGAGTTTTTGAGGACTGTACATATCACAATTCATATTAGCCATGTCTCACGGCTGGGGCTACGGACCTACTAATGGTGAGGATGAGTGACATGTGCAAGGTTAAGGAAAAGGTCAAAGAGTAAACGCCTTGACTATTATATACATTTTACTAAAAAATGTGTTATAATGAAAAATATAACTGTTTTTACCTCATGGGATGCCAAGGGCATTGTAGCATTCTTCAACAAATGACTTGTACTGAACTTTGTTTTTCTATTATCTTTTTTTCTCAACCAATTCAGGACCAGAGAAGTGGTGTGATGGCTTCCCCATCGCTAACGGACCCAGGCAGTCACCCATTGATGTTGTCCCTGGCCAAGCGCCTCATGACCCTGCTCTGAAGCCTCTCAAACTTAAGTATGATCCTGCCACCTCCCAAAGCATTCTGAACAATGGCCATTCCTTCCAAGTGGATTTTTTGGATGAAGCAGACAAATCAAGTAAGTGATTCAGAAGATTTTATGTAGATTAAAGAGTGTAAAAGTTTTGAACGGCTACAGAGGATCATATTTTCCCCTGTTTTGATATTGGCGCCAAGATAGATGCTGAGGAGTCATGCAGCGCGTTCTTTGTCTTCTATGTCGGCTGCTTGTGCTGTGTGTTGGGACTTCTGTATAAGTAGGCAAATGTTGGGGTCCTTCTGTGCCACGGTGAGAGCAGGAACGTTATGTTCTTTTGTTGTATCAGCCACATGCACAAGGTCGTTTGCCTGTGCGCGAACATTTGATAAACTATGTCTGCAGTATTGCTTGTCCTTCGAAGTTTAATTAGATATTTCTAAAGTTAGATTTAGGAAAAAAGTTAGATTTCCTCTAAATTAAGCTTGGGAATGAATGCCTGTTAATTGTCTCCCATAATTTTAATAGATTTATGAATGTTTTAGTTTAGATTTAGTATTTTTTTTTAATTGGACATTTGACATTGGTTTCATAGTAGTCCATAGAATATTCTGGTGAAGGTCTTTGTGTACTTTAGGGTGTGAACACACATTTTGATAAGAGGTGGCTGGCCATTGATTCTTCAAAATATGGGCTGGACTTCAGTCTCGCTCAGCATTCCATTGGCTCTGCCATGGACGTCCAAGCTCCTCGGTTCTTTGTGTCCAGGAGTGCTAATATATTCTTTTATTCCAGAGGAAAAAAAATATTCCTCTTTCCCTCAGCGTGTTGAAGAGGAATTTGTACCCTGAGATCTGATGCCCAGTTCAGTGTTTATGAGTGATTTCTCTATAGTTTCCTCACGAAAAAGAAAACCCAAATCCACCGAAACACACACGTCCAAAGACAAATTCCAGAAACATTAGACACTATGGTATGGTATGTGCAGTTACAGCAGTGATGCGGCAGAGAAGACCCTTTGGCACCAGATATTCCCTCCATCCTTTGTGTGCTGGAGCGGTTCTAGTCATTTGGACAGAAGACTTAATGTGTTTCCTATGGATACTAGTAGATAGGAATTGCCTGTGTGTTTACCCATTCACCTGTTTTAGCAGCTCTCTTTGTGTCTCTCTCTCTCTCTCCATTTCTCGCTCTCGCTCTCTCTCTCTCTCTCTCTCTCTTTCTCGCTCTCGCTCTCTCTCTCTCTTTCTCTCTTTGTCTCTCTCTCTCTCTCAATTTCTCTATTTCTTGCTCTCTCTTTCTCTCTATTTCTTGCTCTCTTTTTCTTTCTCTCTCTCTCTCTCTCTTGCTCTCTCTATTTCTCGCTCTCTCTCTCTCTCTATCTCTCTCTCTCTCTCTCTCTCTCTCTCTCTCTCTGTAGCTCTGACTGGAGGGCCCATCTCTGGGACATACAGACTGAGGCAATTCCACTTCCACTGGGGGGCCAGTGATGACCGAGGCTCTGAGCACACTGTTGCTGGCACCAAGTTCCCCTGTGAGGTACAGCATGGCGCCTCACTCCCCCCCCCCCCCCCTCCACAGGGCTCTTAAGCGCTCAGTTACAGCAGTCTCAACACTTTAACAAACACACCTTCCTTTCATGCAACCCTCTGGGTACTGAGTGGAAACATCTGACCTTTGCAAAACAGCATACCCATGCCATCTCATGTCTTATCTCATGTTGATGATTACTCAGGAAGTACTGATGTGTAATACGTACGGTGCCACACAGTTTCATGCTTAAGAAACAGGAACTTTAAAGAATTTTGAAGCCAGTTCTTCTTTTTCTTCGTTCACAGCTTCACTTGGTACACTGGAACACCAAATACCCCAGTTTTGGTGATGCTGCCGGCCAGCCTGATGGTCTTGCCGTGGTTGGAGTGTTCCTGAAGGTACCATTAATCAAATGTGCTTTATGAAAAATAAATATACTTCCCAACACCTACTTGTGTTTGTTGATGTCAGTGTGCATGTGTGTGAACATGTGCCTTCCCCCTGTTCTCAGATTGGTTCTGCCAACCCAAGCTTGCAGAAGATTCTAGATGCTGTGGAGTCCATCAAATTTAAGGTACTAAACTGTTTGCAATCATTTCACACTGCTGGAGGTTGCTGGAGGTTGATCCAAGGATCTGATAGTCTTTTGTGACTCTTTCACATCTCTAGGGCAAGCAGACAACATTCGCAGGCTTTGACCCCAAAATCCTGCTGCCACCTTCCCTGGATTACTGGACGTATGATGGCTCTCTGACCACACCCCCACTTCTGGAGAGTGTCACCTGGATCGTTCTTCGTCAGCCGATCAGTGTCAGCCCTGCCCAGGTACAGTGCCACGGCATCACACTGGCATTGACGGTATCAGCAACTCAGCCCCTCTTGAGCTGGGCACTTGTCACACCTTGAGGCCACTTTAGATTGTGCTGATAAGATCAAAGGAAGTTCTCTTCATGGTTCTTTCCTAAATCTTCTAGCGTGGGACTCCGACAGACAGAGGCCTTTCTTTATTGAAGTGTAGAGTGTGTTAGGATTTTTTGGGTTGAGTTTATTATTTCTGATGTTATTTTGATGTTGGTTAATCATCTTGTTTACCAGATTCTGATGGTAGCATCAGACGCTGATTCTGACGCCGGTAGCATAACACACTACAGTATCCTGCTTTTATATTCTATTCTAACATAGCATGGCCTGAATATGTGTGTGCAGTTGAGGAATAAGGTATCTTATTGCCCACACACAAAAAAAAAGTGTGTGTGAGTGTGAGGGTGTGTGAATACAAAAGAATGACTCCAATATTCTCTATGGCAAGGTTGAATGAGGGTTAGTTTAGAGTTAATATTTACCGAATGTAGGTCTACACATTAAGCCTGGAACTCTTACGCAGTCACACGCCATGGGCTGTGAGCTCCCCTCTGTCCAGCTAGATTGCATTATCTCAACACTGCATAGTGCTAATGTCCGACAGGGAGCTCATATCACCTGCTGTAGGCCTACTTAGACACAGTCATTGCTTCAGCCTACACCCACATGAATTTCCAAACTGAGACTTCAGAGTAACGTGTCCCTCAAGTTGAATTTTAGTTGCACAATAGGTGCAAAAAGTGTTTTTTTAGATCAGTGCACACAAAGGGCAAAACACAGGTTGTGCAGAAGCTTGAGGCTTGTGGCTTTTACCCTGTGAGTCGAAAGGGAAGTGGTTGTTTAAGTTGACAAGACATGGCTCTTTTCTCACGGTGGCATATATTAATATCACCATGAATTTCTCAGTAACCAGCAGGCCTCTTATCTAACGTCATCTTTGTATGTGATAAGCTTATGCCGTGTGAAGGTTGACCACTAGCATTCTACAGTGTGATAGTGTGTAACTTAAAAAATGCTTTTTTTAATCAAGCGTTACGCTGTCGTATAGCCTGTGCGTGAAAGCCTGTGTGTGATAGCCTGTGTGTGAAAGCCTGTGTGTGATAGCCTGTGTGTGAAAGCCTTTGTGTGAAAGCCTTTGTGTGAAAGCCTGTGTGTGAAAGCCTTTGTGTGAAAGCCTGTGCATGATAGCCTGTGCGTGATAGCCTGTGTGTGAAAGCCTGTGTGTGATAGCCTGTGCATGATAGCCTGTGCGTGAAAGCCTGTGTGTGAAAGCCTGTGCGTATCCACATGGTGCAGTAGACATTGCTCCATAACTATTTTGTGGACTTCCAACAAATTCCATGGCACATTCCTAAAACTGTATAAGTGGAATAGGACAGCTGTGAGTAAAGGGGACAGTAAGTGTGGGCCACAGTGCAGCAACACCAACACATGACAGTGAGTGCAACAGCTTTCAAGTGCAGACAAAATGACATTTCTCTGTCTTTCTACACTCCCTCTCTCTTCCTCTCTCTTTCTACACTCTCTTCCTCTCTCCTTCGACAGATGGCTCAGTTCCGTAGCCTGATGTTCTCCGGTGAAGGAGAGGCAGCCTGCTGCATGCAGGATAACTACAGACCCCCGCAGCCTCTGAAGGGCAGGAAGGTCCGTGCCTCCTTCAAGTAAACGTCCACGGACATTCTCACCTCAGTCCACCTGTGTACCTGCCATAGTGCCCTAGAACCAGTATATGCATTTTTATATTTGCCTCATAGGATCATCTGTCATGTTAATGATGGGATGGGAAAAAAGCACTGGTCTTACTTAGCTTATTTGCTTTTTACATTTTTGGGGGCTGTTAAACATTCCTAGTTTAGTCTAAATTGCTGTTAGATGTGTAGGTTATGTCTCTAATAGTGTTTTGTTTCTCACAATTTGAGCTCAACTTGGATTGTGCACTTAATATTTGCTCAATATTTTCTATATATCCTAGTCTGAAAATCTGCAATTAGTTCTTTCATATTTCAGTAAAACTACTAGATATGTAAGGGAGGAAATAAAAAAAATAAAAAAATCTCTAGCAGTTGATGAAATATCTGTTGGCGTAGACATGTGCCTCAGTGCTTTATCCTATCCCATAATCCCTCAGGGGAGGCTCACATCAGATTAACGCTGTTTCTCTGCCAATATTGGACTTTGCCTTTTTTCTCCCCCATTCAGTTACTGTCAGTGGAGGACACCTGTAATTAATCCTCAGCCTGTCTGTGTAGTCATTTCATGTGCCCTCCAGTTTGACAAATCATGTAGCTATGATGCATCTGCCTACAGGGCTTGCACATAGTAATTGCTGAACTCTCCAAGTGATCCTTTGAAAAAGTGTTTCTTGTGTCTTAAATCATGTGGCAGGGGTAGAAGATTGTTTTAAACAAGGATTGTTTCATGATGACTTATGTTTTAGTTTTGTGGAGTATGAATGGTAATAGCAGATTTCACTTGTGAGGAAGAATTAACCTGTCATTACGCAGTGTTTATACAAGGAAATTAACGTAACGCCAATAAAGCAATATATTTTATGAAAATGCAAGAACTGTCTTTTCTTTCTGTTCGAAAGTAGCAATATTAATATGAGACATAGATCAAAAAACTTTAATCCTTTAGCAGTATTTAAAAAACAACAAAAAGAAAAAAAATGTATTAGTCGAAATTAGCTGTCATACTACGGAACACTTGAATCTGATGGATGCTATGTCAAAAATAGGAGTTTACACTTGCCCTGGGGCAGATTTGTGACGCATATGAGACAGCGGCTGGAGCTCTCGCTTCAGGCTGCTACTCAGTGGCCTGCAAAAACGCAGCTATCTGTTCCGGACACAGGGCATGTGGAGCACAGTCATGTGACTCCACCATGAAGCCAGATGTAATTTGACCTCTGACCTCTCTCTTCCAGTCCGCAGAGGCAGCAGTCCAATACCACACTGCAGCAGAGATTGACCCCTTTTTTTGAGAGCATAATATCCTGTGTTAGTGGCCTGAGGTCTAACCTACATGCCAGTCAGTTTTAAGGGCAGTCTCTATCCGTCGTGTTCATATACTACTATACCTCGTCAAGAGCAGACAGAGACAGTGGAGTAATGTGGAAGAATTAGTTGCTAGTATGTTGACATCTACCCAAAGACTGAAGTATCAATCCTGAATTAATGTTGGTGTTGTAATTTCCATTTGAAAAATTAATACTGAATGCTGAATAATGAATACTTTCCAAGCAACTAATATTCATACAGGTCTTCAAAGTTATTACGACTAGTGATAATGTCTTCTATGAAGAACTATGATAAGAACTTATAAAAGGATTCTCAGCCATCTCAGCGAGCCTCACAGATGTATGCGTATAAAATAACATATTGTTGAAGTCTGAGGACAGCCAGCGCTGATGTCGATTTGAATACTGCCTCTTACAGAAGCTGTATTTGCCCGTCCCTGGAACAGTTCTTTCTTTTTAGCAAGCCTGGCGTCACACCATGGATGAGGGAACATTTGGATGCCAGTCCACTTCTCATTAACGCTTTGAGAAGTGGCGGATGGCTCTGTTGTCTGGACGCATGCTTACGTAAGAGTCCTCTGTGTGGTTCTCAGGCGCCTTTGCCAGGGAGCCTCTCTCTCTCTCTCTCTCTCTCTCTCTCTCTCTCTCATTGAATTCAGTGTATCTGGGTCGACATCATTCCCTGATGATATGAAAATGACAGTATTGTTCTCCTCAGGTCCGTCCGGTGCATCAGAGAGCAACCCTAGTGTGCCCATGTGTATTCATTCCAACTTCAGTTTGGCTGCAATTAACCATAGTTTAAAGAAAATAAACTACCTGACAAAGACCTCCATCCATCCATGCATATATATATATATATACATGTTTATACCTCAGACACTATACGTATTCTAATTACTGAGGGCATTACACTCAATAGACCTACTTTGGTATTTGGAAAACATTAAATTGCACAAAAATAATTGTGATTCCTCTCAGTGTGAAGAGGAGGGAAGACTTTCCCTCAGCATATGGTGGTGGACAGGGCAACCCTTGGGCTGGATGGTGCTGCACAATTCAACAAAAGACTAGCCAGAGAGAAGGGGGAGGGGCTCGTGGAGAGAGGAGAAAAGAAAGATGGGTGAGGGGAGTAATTGAATAGACTGGGAACGGAGAGAGGCCAGAGAGGAAAGAGGATTCAAATAAAAAGAAAGACTGCAAAAGAGGTGGGGCGGGGCGGGGGGGATTTAGAGGGGGAAGACCTGGACCTCAGAGGACAGTAGGAGGGTTGACCTGGGTGAGTCGGGAGTGAGAGGCTTAGGCGAATGGTGAAGATCAGACAGGAGAAAAATCACAGACCCAAACAAGACTTTCCTTCCCATGGTGTGAGATTACACACTTCCAAATATAACAAATGTCCAAAACCTCAAATGCCCAGTGCTACTTAACATGCACACATAAATCCATAAATCCAATTAAATCCACAACTGGTCGCAGTTCAGACAGTTATCTATACTGGGTGTGCATGTGATATGCATTCTCTACATTGCAGCTTGCATGCAATGAAATGCCTACATTCGAGAGCCAATCAATTACGTCCTGTCATGGGCACGCATTTAGAAAGTGGAGCTCCACGAGAGGTGGCACAAAAGTGACTGTCACACATTGCCATGGTCTCTCCGCTGTGAGGCCACAACCCCGTGACCCTGTGGAGAGCCACACGCTGCAGAGGGACACTGCTCGGCCCCTGGTGATCCCGGCTCTTCCGTGTGGGAAGCAGATACAGAAGTGGCAGCAGAGCAGTGACACACACACATACACACACACACACACACACACACACACACACACACACACACACACATACACACTCAGCATCTTTGTCTTTGATGCATCAGCTTTTACAGAGCTGCAGTTTGGGAAGTGTAAGGGGGGAAAAGTATGAATGCTGTTTTCTCAGAGCCTGACAAGATGGATGTGAGCAAAGTGAGAGTGAGGCAAATGCATTCTACACACAGATATAGAGAATGGCTATTCAGAAAAATTATACAAAAAAAACAAGCTACTTTGAGGATGCGACTGGGGAGGTTGGTATGTTGGTGTGTTTCGTAGTCAGTGACAGGAAAAACAGGAAACATGCAAGATAATAACACTCCTCCACTTCTACAGCCTTGCAAGTTTCCTCAGTGGTATGCAGTGCCCTAAACTTAGAGTGTTCACTTAATTATGTATTATACAAATTGCGTATTAAACAACGAAAACATACTTTGCCATTATAATGACGATATTTCCCATTTTATTGGATAAGCACCTCTATTTTGTGCTCCGTCAAAATCATTGTATGGAAGTGTCAGAAGACTGAAGCAAACTAAGACTAACTAAAACACAAACAAACAGAATAGATGCATTAATGCATGTTTGCACATTAGCCATAAGGAACCACTGAAGCAGACAGGATGCACAGTGTACTCTGCTTGAAGAGGGCAGTCCAGGGCTCCTATGCATACATGCCACTCTGCTTGAAGAGGGCAGACCAGTCCAGGGCTCCTATGCCTACATGCCACTCTGCTTGAAGAGGGCAGACCAGTTCAGGGCTCTTATGACTACATGTCATTCAGGGTCAACAAAGTATGTATGTGGCTCTATGAAGTCCTTTGGAGGGTGATTTAGAGAAGGTAGACGTTCCAAAACTGTGTTATGGTGAAATACAGCAAAGAACTGTGAATACACAGACATTCTTGATCCTGACATTCAGAGGTCACCAGCCAATATGATCACAATACATTTTTCCATATGTACATTACAGCGATCATAATATGATGTTTTGTTTTACGTCAATATACCCCATTCCATTAATGCCCCCTGCAGTTGTATAGTATTGTGAACTGATGCACCGTGTGATAGGGGTAATCTTGATCACATTATCATAGTCACAAGTATGTTAATATGCCAACTACTGCATGTGTAAAAGGGCAACCATGTGACCTTAACCTGACCTCTATTTGTAAATTGCAAAGACCAAGTCTGAGAGAGGGAGCCCCCCGACCCACCCCTTAGGGGGAGAGATAAGCCTCATGCTGATAAGAGATGGGTGGGTGCCCTAATTCTGCACAAACACACACAGAGAGAAATTTTATATAAACACAGAAATATTTATGACATTTATGTTTGATGTAAACAATATGAAAAATGGGATAACCTCTACATGATATACCAACAGATTTACAATGCATGGAAGAAAATAAATGCTTTTGAATTGTTGTTTACATTTCACTTTATAAAATATCTTGACAAATGACTGTGGTTACAAATCCTATTTCAAAAACATTGTCATGAAGGCTGATGATGTTTTGGTGGCACATTTGTCCAGGCAACAGGTGTGGGTGATTTTAAATTCAGTGGCCAACAAGTTTTCAGCACCCTGTTAGGAAATAAACCTTTTTTGACATTTTCTGTTCACCGAGAAATATTTAGGTAAGCATCTCAGTAACACCAGAGTTAGAGGACATTCTTAAGAGCATTCATCTATCCCTTGCTATGTGGTTTGTTTGTTGCCTGTGTATGCTGCGAGGTCATTGTCAATAACTCATTAATGTGTGGTGGAAACATCCAGAAAAATCAATAACCTTATCATCGTATCAATTTTATACTTAGCACAGTGCATGCACAGCTTGGAATTTTTTTTTTGTATTGAAGCCCTAATACACACAGACCTGTGTTATAATTTTATGTTTAGTATCTGATTGCCAGTTTCAGGTGTTTATTCTACTGTACTACATTGCCACTGTTAGCCAACCGTGGCTCTGGGCTTGCTAATGGTAGGCCTCAAGGAGCACGAGTGATAGCTGCTAGCATCTGTGCTGGGTGGGGTTGAGTGGGTGGGGTACAGCATGTCTAATCACCCCCTGCCACATTGGAAAGGCTCTATTTGACTAGCCTATGCCCGATAACATATTTACATGAAAGTATATCATCAGCAGAGAGCACATACACATATACAGGGGCACACTGCACAGGACAACGTGTAGAAGGTTTCATTTCTGAACTCTGAGCTGACCCCTTCTGGAAATCTAAACACATTACAGTGCTTTTTTCTGCGTTCAGTTTTCATGCTTAAGTC
This sequence comes from Clupea harengus, assembly GCF_900700415.2. Lineage (NCBI taxonomy): Eukaryota > Metazoa > Chordata > Actinopteri > Clupeiformes > Clupeidae > Clupea > Clupea harengus. The sequence continues at coordinate 9,007,751 of NC_045176.1, forward strand.
ATGTTGGCATCTGTGTTCGAATAGGGAACACCGCAGTATGAAGGGTAATTCTTAAAGCAGGCCATTAGAATAGGGTAAACCACTTTTTTTTGTGTGTGTCAAATATTCAATTGGACAGAATACAAATTTGAATCTGAGTATACAATGTCAACTGTCTGCAGTTACATTTGAAAGAACATGTACCAAACATTTTCTAGCAAATATATTCACTCCTTTGTCCCTGAACACCAAATGCTTGAATCCTCTGGGAGGTCTTGAGTGATGGTTGTTTTGTCTGCAACAAGAGGCAAAACATGTTTGTGTCGAGATGCACTTGTTGCATCATCCTCAATGTAAATGTAGAAGGGATCCGCCCAATGATTTTTTTTTTTGATTGATTTTAAAACATTTAATTCAGCATCAGTGAAATGCCTTGGCTTGAAACATGGCATTGTCCCAAAGCTTCGTGAGTTGTCTTGATTTGCTCCCTCAAAGAAGCACAATCCAGGGAGAGATTAAGGTGTGCTCCCTCACAGAAGCACAGTCCAGGGAGAGATTACGGTGTGCATCACTGTGTTTAGTCACTAATGAGCCACACAGGGATAACAGAGCTAGTTGTTTTTACAGAAAACAAAAAGGCTCTAAGCTGTTTATACAGCACAGCAGTTGAGACGGTACAGTATCTGCTCATTTTACAATTTGAATGGAGAGAATTTGCCTCCTCACGTTCCAACTTTTAACACATGCTTTACATTCACTGTGGGCATGCAGCCAATCTCACATATTCTTCATAATCAAAGAAAGGAATAAATTGTACCACCACACCAGCTTGAAGCTATTGATAAAATGTGAATTGAAGGTAAAGGTGTCAAAGATAAAAGAGATGAGAGTTGTTACATTGCATTTGCTGTTTTTTTTAATGGTATTATGAAGATGCATTTTAAATACAGCTTTATGTCCGAGACATGCAGCCACCATCAGACTATTGAATAACATTTGACTGACTTAGAGATTCTCCATACAACAAAACAAAATGTAAGTAAGGTTGTGGGTAATATAAGCCTCTTGATCATGTGCAAACGATAGGCCAGCAAACATACATACTTAGGGTAATGTTTCGATAGTGGTTTGGGGATGTTTAGTTTCGTTCTTAGCATGATACACACAACATTATCAATCAATGAATGGGTCCTGCTTCAGAATGCAAAAGGCCTCATGCACATTGACTGCATCAACATTTGTAAAATAACTTCCTAAATAATTCTGAAATACAATTTCTAGGACTTGTTTTCCTACAAGAATTATTTCCTTGATAGTAACAAGAGCCAGTAATACGTTTGAGTATGACCCAGAAAATAGAAAACATATAAACTAACTAAGAGCACTAAGCCTATTTCAGTTAATGTCCTGATGGATTTCTGATACACTAAAATATTAAAACATATTTAAAACATAGAATAATGGTTATAAAGTCCTAACGTTACAACTAATGGAAAAGGACAAGTTTTCATGCATACATCTTATTCCCTTAGACAGCCATTGACACCCACACATTTATTACCATGCAGTTATCGTGTCATTCACTAGTCTTGCATTGGCATATAGAGGGTCCTGACGTCAGAGGAAGCGTACGGTTACACCCAATGAGAGGCAGGAGGACTAACTTACTGAATGGCAGCGTTCAATTTGAATGCCGCAAAACTTCAGAAACACATCTAATTGAACTGTAACAACAATCATCACACATGTCTTTGGTTCTAGTAAACACGTATTCATAGGATATACATTTATTTAAGTGAAAGAGAGTGGAGAGGAAGATGAAAACAGCAGTATCTAGAGTCCTGTCACCCCTACTGGTGGAATAACAAAAATACGCGCTGCCTGTGCGCATCAGTCCATAACAGTCAACAAACAGTGCTAGCAAAACCCCCGTAAAGGAAGGAAAAAAGATTGATCTCACCGCGGTAATAAATCTAAATGTTGAGTCTGGTACTTATTTCCTCACAGGCGTAGAGCATAGAATCTGTTCTCATCCGTCTACCTATATTAATAGCCTCACATCGATTCCCAATTCCCATCGAAATCAGGAATATAAATGTCAGGAAACCCGATTCCTGGACACATTTCATTGTTCACGCACGACTCATTTTTTTTTGTTGGAAAATTGTAGTTCAACTACCTTTTATTTAAAAAGTTAACAGTCTGTTTTAATCCCGGTTTGCCCAAACATATTGCAGTATGTTTTGCCACCAAGTCTGACGTAGGGGGCGCATTCCAGTAGGAGAGAGATGGCAATGTAGGCAGCTGTCAGTGACTTCGGCAAGGCAGAGCAAGTTCTAGCCATGCAGAGTGGTGGACAGGTAACAATTGAGTGTTCTGAAATTGTCATCCAACAGTTTGATAGAGAGAATATATTGATCAAGATTATGGATAAATTGGGTAAATTAACCGATATGAGAGCTATATAATATAAGTTATTGGTTGACCACAATTTATCATCGGTTCGAAGTAGGCTAATTAGCCTGTGGACGGGATAGGTAGGTGTTATCTCACTGAATAGGCTTATCTGTATCAGGAATTACAATCCAGTATATTGTTAATAGTAGCCAATGTAGTAGCTTGTTAAACTGGTATGTCTATATGTGTGTGTGTGTGTGTTTTTGAATGGGTAAAATGGTGCCACTGATAGTTCAGGAGACATTAACATTAGTCACTCAGTCATCTAACTTCCTGTCTCCCCTGGCCTTGTCCGACCTCAAGTGTGTCTGTGGCTCTCCAAATCAGAAAAGGTGGCAGCCATCAGTGGCCATTTGTGTAAACCACCCAGACACCGTCTCCCCTCGCTGCCCATTGTTCTCCTCCATTTTCCCTCTCCAGCCGTCCTGAAGAATGCAAAAGGCCTCATGCACATTCACTGTCATGCAATCAACATTTGTATAATAATTCTGAATTTGTTTTTCCAGGTCTTGTTTTCCCTACAAGAACTATTTGTTTCAAATTGACTCATTGTTCTCCTCCATTTTCCCTCTCCAGCCGTCCAACAATGAGTCCTCTGCACACATTCCGTCCTACTGCTCACCACAGTCATGCTTGCAATTTATGCGCGTCGTAAATGCTTTACTGAATTCAGGTTCTTTCCCCCAAAATTTGTAAACAGGGTCAGGTCATCTCATAACTCCAAAAGCTGGCACTTAATCAATTTAAAAGAGGGCTTGCGAATTACAGGCCAAACTTGCTGTGACCTTTCCTATCCAAAGAGGATGTGTTTTTTTTTAATTGAGTTTAATGAATTCCACTCATAATCTTTTTGAGCGGAGCCAGTCTGGTGTCAAGGGTGGGAAAAGTTACAAGCACCACAAGGGTCAAGCAACAAATCCAAATCCACAATTGATCCTTCTGTCTTCCTATATTGTTGTCATCACATCCTCCGTCCCATGGTGACAATCATGGATGCCTTTCCTGCTACTGTTTAGGCCAGGTATGTTACATTGTGGCTTATGTCTGCCAAAGGGAGGTCACCGTGGTCCTGCTAAGATGTTTCTCATGTTCCTCGTTAGAACAAGGAATTTTGTGTACGCACTGAAATGCATATTGCAGTCATAAGACCTCAGGGACAGAAAGGAAGAGTATATCTTTTAAACTATCACACAGTAAAGAGAAAACTTATCGCCACCAAGCACCTTGAGGTGTAAAACACAAAAAAGAACCTACAGTCCACTGACATAGTTCTAGTTCTAGTAATGGAAAGTCTGTGAAACTCAAGGTCTGCCCACACACTCTTTGAACTCTGCATATGGGTAATGCCCCACATTGACTTGAATCATCGTGCCCTGCCAGAGTGCAGAATGCTGCTTAACTTGCTCATGCCTTGCCCTGGTTGAGTACTTGATATCGCTGTGCAGCTTAATATTTGTCAACGATAATAGCTTTCATATCAGACCTACACCACACCTCAAATAAATAAATAAATAAAGGCAGAAAAGGACTTACACTTTGAGTGTGTTACTGACACTTTGCATCATTTCTTTCTATTCATGGGGGAGAAAAGGAGAGGACTGGAAAAATGCTTTCTTTGGACTTTGACTTGGACTTGTTAGTGGAATAAAAAATGTATTAGCTAGAAGGGGGAGGATTAAATCCTGATTCGTGTAACCTGTGTTGTGTATACAAGCACAGTCCCGCACCAAACTCAAACTCGCAACCTTGGGCATGGGAGGTGGGCATGCTTTCAAAGAGGCTAAAACCCATGGGTGCTCGCGTCTGTTCCTAGCCCAGCCCTTACGGTATCAAGGAGTGTGGTTTACTCACTGCACAGCACTGTACCCGCTGGCTATCGTTACATTTGTGTAGGTTAAAATGCAACTAAGGTTGACGGAAACAGGTTTATTCATATCAACATGTAGTTTGTTTGATTCTATTTGACCTGTTTCGATGAGTTGCCCTAGACAACCTCAAGTTTTGAACCCATGGCTATTCACAAGTCCTCTTGTAATTTGGAGAGTGTCCATTTGTAATTAGCAGACTAGGATTTTCTTTAGCTGAATTATCATGACTGTGCATACAATATGAAAACGAGTTCTCGCAGCCAGGCCTCCTCATTACAATAGTGACTGCCCTTCACCACGCTGCCTCCCAGTGTTCAGTGGACCGTTGCCCTCTGCTTCCCCAATCAACCATCCTAAAAAATGTCAGTGGTTCAAGGAGACTGTGACGACCCTGTCCAAAACCTCCATATCTTAGTCATTTTCTCTGAGTCCTGTAATGTTGTGTTTCTTTTCATGTGTGCCTTGTTCCCTGTTTGTCCTGTGTTTTCTTCTTGACCCTGAGCACACCTGTTGCCACTCACCTCGTCAGCTGCAGCATTTAAATCCTGCCAGGAGTTACACAATGTGTTTACGCCTTGTACGATTTTCTAGAAGAGCCTGTTTCCTCTGGAATACATTTTTGTACAGTACTGGATTCTGTTTTCGGATTCTGTGGATTTTGCACCGTTGACTAGTGAGTTTTTGTCGACGCCCCTGCTGCCCTGTGGCTGGTTTCAGACCACTGGCCTGCCTACGCATTTTGAATTAGCTTGCTCCTCTCTACTTCTGCTTTGAATGTTTTTTTTTTGTGTAATGATCACTGGGCTTTTTTTTTTTTTACCTCTGAGTTCTGCGTGATGGCTTGTTTTGTGACTTTTTTAAACTCAACTTCTGTTCCTGAGTCTGTTTTGGGGTCCTAAACTTCACACCCCTGGCCTCACTGGCTGTGACAGAGACAGTATTCGTAACTTGGCAAGTGCAGAAATACTCATTAGGAAAATTTGTGTGTGTGTGTGTGTGTGTGTGTGTGTGTTTATATTTGCAGATGAAAGGCACTCTGATAGAGTTCATCATTACTTCTGCCAGATTCTGAGGCATCTATGACTCAGGGAAGCAAACAGCTTTAGCAAGCATGCCCCGCTCCCCTTTACACACACACACACACACACACACACACACACACACACACAAAGCACGGTAGCCCCCTCCAGGAAAGCCTTTACACACACACACACACACACACACACACACACACACACACACACACAAAGCACGGTAGCCCCCTCCAGGAAAGCTGTAGCCAAGATCTGCTCTCCCTCCCTCCACCCCCTCCACTTTCTCTTTTCTTTCTTTTTCATCTCTCTTCTGCTCTCCCTCTCTCATCCCTCTACATGGCTCAGTGGAGATGGTAACCATGGTAACTGCATGTTCATCCTCTGTCATGGACTGGAAATAGAATACTGTATAAGCCAGAAGGCTTAGCATAATGGGGTCATTGTTTTACACTCTACGGGAGCCTGACATTTACAAACAAACAAACAAAAATTAAAAAAGAATGTTAAGGTTTCATTTTTGTCATCTGTCATTATGTTCTCATATCTTGTCCCACAGTGCTTGCAGAGAGGCCACATGTCCCTCCCTAAACCATTCTGTACACCACAGCACGTATTCCATATTCTCAGCTCATTAAAGATTTACAAGACTATTAATTTTGATGCCCTTGCTTCATGAGTTTCACAAAAAAAGAGGCTCTTTTAGGCATACATTAAGGCATATGGATGCATCTCACTGTCATGGCGTGAATTGACCTAGATCACAGTTGAGGAAGGGCATTCTCTCCATGCATTTTAAACATTGCCTGAATCTCATCATGAGCTGTCAGTAAGATCTCCATACCTTTGCATGAATGGGATTTGCATGCATGCAAGAGAATGAGGTTACACTATGTGTGTTGCAGAGCTGAATACAGGATGAGATTTGTATTTCAGGAAATCGTAGACTGTTGAAAGTGTTTATTATTGATAGTAAGTCTTTTGTTCCCACAAGCACTGTCTCACTCATCTCTTTTAACTCCACCCTTATGGTCCTGATTACATGCTGTGTGGTGCATATGAGCTGACAATAGGTTTTTGGAACATGCATGAGAGAGAGTGTGAGAGAGAGAGATACAGAGAACGAGAGACAGATGGAGACAGAAAGAGAGAGAGAGAGAGATAAAATAAATAAAAGAAATGGAGATGGAAAGAGATGACCTGTTATCTTCCGCTAGGCAGAGCACAGTGCCAGTCAGACATGAGTCTAATTCTCCATAATTCTGTAATCTGTGAAGGGCACTGAGGAGGAAATATGCACTCCTGGGTGTTGCTGTAACCTAGCAACAGATGAGCGCCCTAATCTCAGACCTGCCGCTGGGGGTTTTCTCCAGGACAACACAATGAGGTACACTGGTCTATGCTAACCATGCACACAAACAACGTGTACACACATACAAGGAACCTTGTACGCAAGAAAAGGCATATCCATGAAATCTCTCACATACCTATGTATATGGAAATGCAGATGTTAAGTCTTTTTGTTATGGACCTTCATAAATCACATTCACCTTTATAAGGTGGCCTTGTGGTTGTTTTGAAATAGTGATGATGGAAGGGTATAGGGATGTAGGATGTAAACTGTGCTGCCTTAAGGACCAACCCGATTCTGAGGAAAAGGTGCGAACGTGTGTTTGCACAGGAATGCACAAGGACGCATAAATACTGTACACACTCACGCACACATGAACCCTCACATACGCACAGACAGTGTCACACATCAACATGAATACACATTCATGCACTCCGAAGCATCCACACAGACGTCCAGATGTTGGGTCTAATAAGCTGAGCTGAGTGTGAAATGTGGAAAGGGGCTTGCTGGGGGCAATGGCTGTGATTTGACTGCAGTGACATGTGGTGGGGAGACTCTTCTGCTCTGTCACACACGTTTTGCGCTCCGTCCACAGCAGCAGTCTGAGCATGAAGACCACACTGCGTTCTGTGCTGCTGATGCAGACAGACATTTATTCCAGCACACTCATCGAGGATGCCTTTCAACTTCACATTTCTCTCCAAAAAGAGAATTTGCCATTAGCTACCACATTTGAACATATATCAACAGCATGAGAGGAGCTTGGCTCATCAGCTCTCTTTGCAGAAGAGCAGATGTGTACATCTGGTCCATGAAAACGGATGGTGACTGAACAGCTGGTGCAGAAACAGTATTCAGAAAAGAAGTTGGTTCATCTAACAAACATATTGAAATGGTTTTGAAGACTTTAAGAGTCTTTTGTAAATTAACCGACTTGAAATTCAGGTGATGCCATATATTGCGTTGCATGAATTGATCATATTTGAATAGAAATATGACTCATGATAAATATGTTTCCAATGAAATGAATGTCTTTCAGGAAGCATAAAAGCACTGGTGAATGTGTGTAGACCCAACAGTATATTGTGCATAAATGCATGAACTCAGCACTTACCCTCCTGGTGGAGGACGAAGCTTACTGCTCCTGCTTGCTAAGCAAACTTGAGCACATCAGCATATGTGTCTGTGCAGGTACAGCAATTGATTGCTTAATTATGCAGAGGAACAGGCAGAGGGTTCTAGCATGGGGGAAATTAAACAAGCTCCCTGAATGCATCTGATGAAATAGTGGAAAACTAGCAGATTGTGATATTTTAAACGTTAATTTACATTTTACATTTACATTTAGTCATTTAGGAGACGCTTTTGTCCAAAGCGACGTACAAGGGAGTGATAATCTGGTGACTGTCCAACATCTCGAACTAAAAAATGACATTCGGCCAACATGAATATAAAACATCGAAATAAAACATCCTCATCTGTGGTACCCTGGACAAGGCTTTCTTTAGGGGCCTATATTTGTAAGGCTCACACCAAAGAGAGAGAGACCAATGTTAAAAATACCTTCTTACGGAGACAGACAACTTTGTTTATGTTGCACTTTTCCATTGCGCCAGGTTCCTTCCTCCCCCGGCTGTTTGGAGAAAGTGCAGCGTTTCCTACCTCTCTCTCTCTCCCTGAGAGACCCCAGATCACATCAGGCCACACCAGACATGGGTGGAGTAGAGTGGTCCGGCGTTATGTAAGCCAAGAAGTGGATGATAAAAATATTGTGAGATGATGAGATGGTATCTCAGGCTTTAGTGAACAAGAAAGGTTCCATAAACAGCCCTGGCGAGGCAGGACACTCACCCAAAAGCAGTGAGATTGGCCTTGATAGAGCACGTTGGTCATGGAGAGTCAGGACACCCACCCAAAAGCAGTGAGATTGGCCTCGATAGAGCACGTTGGTCACTGTCGATCGGTCGAGACTGTTAAGGTCATAGGTTCATTTCACAAGAAGCAAAAAAAAACTTTTAAAGTATTTATTCACTACTATCCAAATGACTTATGTGAAAGGATCTCCAGAATCCTCAAAGCACTTACTTAAAGTACATTCAAATTCCACACATTTCTGTACAATCTGTGAGTATTCTTAAAGGTCATTTGGGCATTTAAAATAATGATCTACGACTCTGAAGCTAACCTTTCATTGACCTTGAATTTTGGTGAATGTTTTCCCTGCATGTTGAAAGTGTACTTATCTCAGTTGGGTCCCAGAGGGCTCACCAATCAGGGCTCTTGGATCCATGCATGAGCTACAACACACATGGAGTTGAACTCTATAGGGGGACCCCAAACATGTGGCAGTCATTTTTCAAACAGACTGGAAGTACAGAATGTTAAAAGAACAAAATAGCACAGTCGGTTCCTCTATTGCTCTGTTACAATATGCTATAAAACTACACACAACTAAACATAAGAGTATTCAGAGATAGTTCTGTAGATACGGAAGAAAAATCAAAGGATACATCTTCAGAAATCTGGTATAATAGCCCTGGAGTAAAATTGCATAGTCTCAGGAGAGGGGTGCTTTCCTGATAAGCTGTGCCAGCAGGGTGGCTGGCCTACAATGGCTTGAAGGCTTTGATGCTGATGCGGTTTTCAGATCCATTTCCTTGTAATAAACATGGAAGAATAATCCCACTGCATGGTTCCTGGTGCCTTTCATTTTGAATCCAACAAAACCGTTTTCAGTATTTTGAGAGGCTCAATGCATTCATGCGGTGAAGCAGTATTTCAGTTGATGAAAACAGCATAACTAATACAATTGTCCTGGTTGGTGGACTTTAAAAGAATATGGTTGCTTGGAAAAAACAACTGATCACCTGTTTGTACCCCCAGTAATTCTATCTGACTGGTGGTATTTACCCTTAAATGACCTTAAATCCAATATTGCCTTGGTAAACTATCAGCTGTTTTTTCGAGAAAAATATTTGTACTTATAGAAATCAATATGCCTTCCGGGTCTTAACACAGGAAGACTATAACACTTGACTGCACATTGTGTGTGTGTGATGCTAGTGAGTGGGTGATACGAGCAGACCCATTGTCTCCCTTTTGAAAGGCCAGAAGTAGGTGTGGCGATATCATACACTTAGCATCCTGTGGAGATATAGCTCTCGGACAGAATGCACAACAACGCATGAAGATCTGGCAGAACACCAGGTATAGGGGGCTACGTGAGGACTCACAACACCTACGTGGCCCACACTTCGCTCCCAGTCCACGAGGACGCCTGGGGTCTATCTCAATCATCAATCCTGCTGACGGCTTTTGCTAAACACCAGCAGACAGACTGGCTCTTACTCTCAGATGTCATCATAGGATGCGCACATGGATCAAACTATGTTCTCAGCTCAGTGCTACTTATCAAAACAAATACGAAGCTCTTATGAAACCTGGTCAAAGTCATGATCCACACTGAAGCCCTTCTACATTGTCTTGACAAGCCTGCCGAGAGCTTTGAATGTCGGAATTGTTTTGTCCTGATGAAAATAACTAAATAATAAAAAAAGAAGTCTGTGAAGTTGCCTTTGTTCATGTAATTTTCATACCACTGCCATCGCTGTTGCGAAACACTCTCCACTTTTTGACGAGTAATCTCCAGGACACCCACTTGGTCCATAATAGACTGCTCTTGATTATAAATGTTATGTCATATCAAGCCATTTTGGTGGCTGAAAACGAAGATGACAAGAGGTGAGAGCCTGACCAGAGTGCACACTGTCCATAAAAGGCAGAGAAAGACTTATTCTGCCTAACATGAGAGCGTGGCATTTTATTGACTGAAATCATCAGTAAATGTCCTTTAAAAAACTTCAGCTTTGAAAGAAATGATCAAAAAGAATGACTAACCAAGAAATATTGAGGAGACTGCCCGAGGGCTTATGGCAACTGTGTATGATAAACTTTAAAATTCAGTCTGTCCATTCCATTCTCATTAAGCAGTGGAATAATTTCAGAAAGCTAAGTGCATCACGTAACACTCCACCCTGCACCACATTGCACATGTACTCTGCAGCTGACTGTATAGCCCCCTTAACTCACCACAGACAAAAGATTTGACAGGACGCACACAGTGTGATCACCCTCCGCAGGGTTAAAACTCACACAGTTGAATTGAGGTCAAACTTAGATAAAGAAAGACCTCACATAATAACTCCTGTTTTGAGAGAAAATATTTATGGGATGACACAGATCATGTCATCATGGCAACACAAACAGATTAACTGTGAGAGATTACCAGCGCAGAGGGTAACTGAACGGTCGCTCTGAGCCACTCACACCACGTCCACAAACGTGTTGTCATCCTGTCCAACATGATTTAAATTAGCAGATGACATGACATTACATGGCACGACATTACTTTTACACTATACTGTTTGTTAGACTCTTAGTTACAACATTTCCTAATAGCCTTATAGAAGGAAATCAATCTATCGCACCAGCTATGAAATGACAGGAACATGATGGGATTTCAGAAATCTTGATCACATTATAATGATAATGATCATGGGATGTTTTGGTTTAGAGTAAAAAGGCTATGGGGTATTACTGCCCCCAAGTGGTACCAATGATATTTACACAGTGAAAGACAAACTCAAATTGCAGTAATGCTTACACTGAGTGTACTCTAGCCAAATTCATTTTTTTTTTCTCTCCAAATATACGTTGACCTTAAAATTACAAGCAAAATACAGGCACAGAATGTATAGAAATAAAGAAATAAACAAGCAATGGCATTTTCTTAGTAATAATGAGTGTGACAACAGAGGGAACAAAATAACATCATACTTGCATAGTAGGCAAACCCCATAGGATCCACTGCAATCACACTAAACAGAGTACCTGTGAAGTGGCTCTGGAGCACAGGTGGGAAATTAAGCCCTTCAGTTGTTTTTGTGCCTCGTTCTCACAGGTGTGCCTATTCAGTGGTGTGATGATTGTGTTACAGGATTGGGTTTCCTGCACCTGGAGAGACCACCCTCAGACACCCTTAGAAATGAAAGGGCAATGTGCTTTTACTCATTACAGAATTAATATAGCACATTTCCTTCTAACAGCCTCCAATAATCCAAGCATAAAAACTAAGCCCGTGATTTTAAAATGTTAAACAGGTCTCTCGGCAGAACAAACCTTCAAGCTGTGGCTTTAAATGACATTGAAGGGGCCCTGAATGGTTCCCTATGAGCTGTGTCCATTTGTCATAACATCAGGGTCGTCCATTTGTGGTTCTACTTCATGGTTTGGAATACCACTATTGCTGAAAACCAATTTTTACACTCTGAACATTTGAGTGAGTCGTTCAGTTCTTCAGACATTACCTTCAGTGGGAAAAGGGTTCTATTGACTCATGATTAATTTCAAATGTATTATGTGACTAGCGTACTAAAGTCAGAGTGCCCTACCTTGCACAAATTAGATTTTTGGTAAATTCTGATGAGTTTGTGCATTTTGGGGGGAACAGCATGTGGTGTGAATAGAATGTCCCTGCTACAAAGTGAATCTGAAAACAAAAAAACAGCATGAAAATTGCAAATGACATGGACATGACGAGAATGCCAGCATTAAATAACAAAACATACAGACACTGAGTGCTGCTTGTACTTCATGAACATGCTG